>NC_041229.1:26027162-26041888 GCF_002837175.3 Physeter macrocephalus
GTACAGAACACCTACTGAACACTGGCGGAAGACCTCAGACTTCCCAAAAGGCAAGAAACTCCCCCACGTACCTGGGTAGGGCAAAAGAAAAAGGAAAAAACTGAGACAAAAGAATAGGCATGGGACCAGTACCAGTGAGAGGGAGCTGTGAAGGAGGAAAGGTTTCCACACACTAGAAAGCTCCTTCATGGGTGGAGACTGCAGTTGGCAGAGTGGGGGAGCTTTGGAGCAATGGAGGAGAGCACAGCAACAAGGGTGCGGAGGGCAAATCAGAGGGATTCCCACACAGAGAAACAGTGCCGACAAGCACTCACCAGCCCGAGAGGCTTTTCTGCTCACCCACCAGGACGGGAGGGGGCTGGAGCTGAGGTTCGGGCTTTGGTCGGATCCCAGACAGAGAATTGGGGTTGGCTGAGTGAACACAGCCCTGAAGGGGGCTAGTGTGCCACAGCTAGCCAGGAGGGAGTCCTGGAAACAGTTTGGACCTGACGAAGAGGCAAGAGACTTTTTCTTCCCTCTTTGTTTCCTGGTGCGCGAGGAGAGGGGATTAAGAGTGCCACGTAAAAGAGCTCCAGAGATGGGTGCAAGGCGCGACGATAAGCGTGGACCCCAAAGATGGGCATGAAATGCTAAGGTTGCTGCTGCAGCCACCAAGAAACCTGTGTCCAAGAACAGACCACTATCCACACTCCCCTCCCTAGAGCTTGTACAGCCCAAAACTGCCAGCGTCCCGTGATCCGGGGAGAACTTCCCCGGGAGAGTACACTGCACGCCTCAGGTTGGTGCAACGTTACACGGGCCTCTACCGCCAAAGGCTCTTCCAGCAACCGTACCCCTCCCTCCCCGCAGCCTGAGTGAGCCAGAGCCCCCAAATCAGTTGTTCCTTTAACCCCGTCCTGTCTGAGCGAAGAACAGATGCCTTCAGGTGACCTATGTGCAGAGGCAGGTCCAAATCCAAAGCTGAAACCCAGGAGCTGTGCAAAAAAAGAAGAGAAAGGGAAATTTCTCCCAGCAGCCTCAGGAGCAGCGGATTAAGCTCCACAATCAACTTGATGTACTCTGCATCTGTGGAATACCTGAATAGACAATGAATCATCCCAAATTGAGGAGGTGGACTTTGGGAGCAAAGATATATATTTTTCCCCCCTTTATCTCTTTTCATGAGTGTGTATGTGTATTCTTCTGTGTGTGATTTTCCCTGTATAGCTTTGCTCTACATTTGTCCTAGGGTTCTGTCTGTCTGTTTTGGGGTTTTTTTTTTTTAATTTTTTAAAACTTTTTTCTTAATAATTATTTTTTCTTTTCTATTTTAATAACTTTAACTTATTTTATTTTATCTTCTTTCTTTCTTTCTTTTTTCTTTCTTTCTTCCTTTCTATTTTTTCTCCCTTTTATTCTGAGGTGTGTGGATAAAGGCTCCTGCTGATCCAGCCAGGAGTCAGTTCTGTACCTCTGAAGTGGGAGAGCCAACTTCAGGACACTGGCCAACAAGAGACCTCCCAGCTGCACATAATATCAAATGGCGAAAATTTCACAGAGATATCCATCTGAACTCCCAGACCCAGCTTCATTCACTGACCAGCAAGATACGGTGCTGGAAACCCTATGCCAAACAACAAGCAAGACAGGAACACAACTCCATCCTTTAGGAGAGAGGCTGCTGAAACTCATAATAAGGTCACAGACACCCCAAAACACACCACCAGACGTGGACCTGCCCACCAGAAAGACAAGATCCAGCCTCATCCACCAGAACACAGGCACTAGTCCCCTCAACCAGGAAGCCTACACAACCCACTGAAACAACTTTAGCCACTGGGGACAGACATCAAAACAACGGGAACTATGAATCTGCAGCCTGGGAAAAGGAGACCCCAAACACAGTAAGAGAAGCAAAATGAGAAGACAGAAAAACACACAGCAGACGAAGGAGCAAGGTAAAAACTTACCAGACCTAACAAATGAAGAGGAAATAGGCAGTCTACCTGAAAAAGAATTCAGAATAATGATAGTAAAGATGATTCAACATCGTGGAAATAGAACAGAGAAAATATAAGAAACATTTAACAAGGACCTAGAAGAACTAAAGAGCAAACAAACAATGATGTACAACACAATAAATTAAATGAAAAATTCTCTAGAAGGGAACAGTAGCAGAATAACTGAGGCAGAAGAACGGATAAGTGACCTGGAAGATAAAATAGTGAAAATAACTACTGCAGAGCAGAATAAAGAAAAAAGAATGAAAAGAACTGAGGACAGTCTCAGAGACCTCTGGGACAACATTAAATGCACTAACATTCAAATTATAGGGGTCCCAGAAGAAGAAGAGAAAAACAAAGGGACTGAGAAAATATTTGAAGAGATTATAGTTGTAAACATCACTAATATGGGAAAGGAAATAGTAAATCCAGTTCAGAAATTTAGAGTCCCCTACAGGAAAAATCCAAGGAGAAACACACCAAGACACGTATTAATCAAACTATCAAAAATTAAATACAAAGAAAATATATTAAAAGCAGCAAGGGAAAAACAACAAATAACACACAAGGGAATCCCCATAAGGTTAACAGCTGATCTTTCAGCAGAAACTCTGCAAGCCAGAAGGGAGTGGCAAGACATATTTAAAGTGATGAAGGAGAAAAAACTACAACCAAGATTACTCTACACAGCAGGATCTCATTCAGATTTGATGGAGAAATTAAGACCTTTACAGACAAGTAAAAGTTGAGAGAATTCAGCACCACCAAACCAGCTTTACAACAAATGCTAAAGGAACTTGTCTAGTCAAGAAATACAAGAGAAGGAAAAGACCTACAATAACAAACCCAAAACAATTAAGAAAAGGGTAATAGGAACATACATATTGATAATTACCTTAAATGTAAATGGATTAAATGCTCCAACCAAAAGACATAGACTGGCTTAATGGACACAAAAACAAGACCTGTATATATGCTGTCTATAAGAGACCCACTTCAGACCTAGGGACTCATACAGATTGAAAGTGAGGGGATGGAAAAAAATATTCCATGCAAATGGAAATCAAAAGAAAGCTGGAGTAGCAATTCTCCCATCAGACAAAATAGACTTTAAAATAAAGACATAGGAGCATCTCAATACATAAGGCAAATACTAACAGCCAGAAAAGGGGAAATCGACAGTATCACAATCATATTAGGGGATATTAACACCCCATTTACACCAAAGGACAGATCATCCAAAATGAAACTAAATAAAGAAACACAGGCTTTAAAGGATACATTATACAAGATGGACTTAATTCATATTTATAGGACATTCCATCCAAAAACAACACAATACCCATTTTTCTCAAGTGCTCATGGAACATTCTCCAGGTTAGATCATATCTTGGTTCACAAATCAAGCCTTGGTAAATTTAAGAAAATTGAAATCATATCAAGTATCTTTTCCAACCACAATGCTATGAGACTAGATGTCAATTACAGGAAAAAATCTGTAAAAAATGCAAACACATGGAGGCTAAACAGACACTACTTAATAACCAAGAGATCACTGAAGAAATCAAAGTGGAAATCAAAAAATACCCTGAGACAAATGACAATGAAAACACGATGATCCAAAACATATGGGATGCAGCAAAAGCAGTTCTAAGAGGGAAGTTTATAGCTATAGAAGCCTAAAATCAAAGTGGAAATCAAAAAATACCTTGAAACAAATGACAATGAAAACACGATGATCCAATACCTATGGGATGCAGCAAAAGCAGTTGTAAGAGGGAAGTTTTTAACAATACAATCCTACCTTAAGAAACAAGAAAAATCTCAAATAAACAACCTAACATTACACCCAAAGCAATTCGAGAAAGAACAACAGAAAAACCACAAATTTAGCAGAAGGAAAGAAATCATAAAGATCAGATCAGAAATAAATGAAAAAGAAATGAAGGAAACAATAGCAAAGATCAATAAAACTAAAATCTGGTTCTTTGAGAAGATAAACAAAATTGATAAACCATTAGCCAGACTCATCAAGAAAAAAAGGGAGATGACGCAAATGAACAGAATTAGAAATGAAAAAGCGGAAGTGACAACTGACACTGCAGAACTACAAAGGATCATGAGAGATTACTAGAAGAAACTATTTGCCAATAAAATGGTCAACCTGGAAGAAATGGACAAATTCTTAGAAATGCACAACCTTCCAAGACTGAACCAGGAAGAAAAGGAAAATATGAACAGACCAATCACAAGCACTAAAATTGAGACTGTGATTAAAAATCTTCCAACAAACAAAAGTCCAGGACTACATGGCTTCCCAGGCGAATTCTATCAAACTTTCAGAGAAGAGCTAACACCTATCCTTCTCAAAGTCTTCCAAAAGATAGCAGAGGGAGGAACACTCCCAAACTCCCAGTACGAGGCCACCATCACCCAGATACCAAAACCAGATGTCACTAAGAAAGAAAACTACAAGCCAATATCAGTGATGACTGCAGATGCAAAAATCCTCAAGAAAATACTAGCAAACAGATTCCAACAGCACATTAAAAGGATCATACACCATGATCAAGTGAGGTTTATTCCAGGAATGCAAGGATTCTTCAACATATGCAAATCAATCAATGTGGTACACCATATTAACAAATTGAAGGAGAAAAATCATATGATCATTTCAATCGATGCAGAGAAAGCTTTTGACAAAATTCAACACCCATTTATAATAAAAACCCTGCAGAAAGTAGGCAGAGAGGGAATTTTCCTCAACATAATAAAGCCCATATATGACAAACCCACAGCCAACATCATCCTCAAAGGTGAAAAACTGAAACCATTTCCACTAAGATCAGGAGCAAGACAAGGTTGCCCACTTTCACCACTATTATTCAACATAGTTTTGGAAATTTTAGCCACAGCAATCAGAGAAGAAAAAGAAATAATAGAATTCCAATCAGAAAAGAGAAGTAAAGAAGTCCCTGTCTGCAGATGACATGATACTATACATAGAGAATCCTAAGGATGCTACCAGAAAACTACTAGAGCTGATCAATGAATTTGGTAATGTAGCAGGATACAAAATTAATGCACAGAAATCTCTGGCATTCCTATACACTAATGATGAAAAATCTGAAAGTGAAATTAAGAAAACACTCCCATTTACCATTGCAACAAAAAGAATAAAATATCTAGGAATAAACCTACCTAAGGAGACAAAAGACCTGTATGCAGAAAATTATAAGACACTGATGAAAGAAATTAAATATGATACAAATAGGTGGAGAGATATACCATGTTGTTGGATTAGAGGAATCAACATTGTGAAAATGACTCTACTACCCGAAGCAATGTACAAATTCACTGCAATCCCTATCAAACTACCACTGGCATTTTTCACAGAACTGGAACAAAAATTGTCACAATTTGTATGGGAATGCAAAAGACCCTGAATAGCCAAAGCAATCTTGAGAATGAAAAACAGAGCTGGAGGAATCAGGCTCCCTGGTTTCAGACTATACTACAAAGCTACAGTAATCAAGGCAGTATGTTACTGGCACAAAAACAGAAATAGAGCTCAATGGAAAAGGATAGAAAGCCCAGATATAAAACCACGCACATATGGTCACCTTATATTTGATAAAGGAGGTAAGAATAAACGGTGGAGAAAAGACAGCCTCTTCAATAAGTGGTGCTGAGAAAACTGGACAGGTACATGTAAAAGTATGAAATTAGAACACTCCCTAATACCAAACACAAAAATAAACTCAAAATGGATTAAAGACCTAAATGTAAGGC
This sequence comes from Physeter macrocephalus, assembly GCF_002837175.3. Lineage (NCBI taxonomy): Eukaryota > Metazoa > Chordata > Mammalia > Artiodactyla > Physeteridae > Physeter > Physeter macrocephalus. The sequence goes on from NC_041229.1 coordinate 26,032,937, forward strand.
CAGACACTATAAAACTCTTAGAGGAAAACATAGGCAGAACACTCTATGACATAAATCACAGCAAGATCCTTTTTCACTCACCTCCTAGAGAAATGGAAATAAAAACAAAAATAAACAAATGGGACCAAATGCAACTTAAAAGCATTTGCACAGCAAAGGAAACCATAAACAAGGCCAAAAGCAACCCTCAGAATGGGGGGAAATATTTGCAAAAGAAGCAACTGACAAAGGATTAATCTCCAAAATTTTCAAGCAGCCCATGCAGATCAATATCAAAAAAAACAAACAACCTAATCCAAAAATGGGCAGAAGACCTAAATAGACATTCCTCCAAAGAAGATATACAGATTGCCAACAAACACATGAAAGAATGTTCAGCATCATTAATCTTTAGAGAAATGCAAATCAAAACTACAATGAGATATCATCTCACACCGGTCAGAATGGCCACCATCAAAAAATCTAGAAGCAATAAATGCTGGAGAGGGTGTGGAGAAAAGGGAACACTCTTGCACTGTTGGTGGGAATGTAAATTGATACAGCCACTATGGACAACAGTATAGAGGTTCCTTAAAAATCTACAGTTAGAGGTACCATGCGACCCAGGAATCCCACTACTGGACATATACCCTATGAAAACCATTATTCAAAAAGAATCATGTACCAAAATGTTCATTGCAGCTCTATTTACAATAGCCAGGACATGGAAGCAATCTAAGTGTCCATCGACAGATGAATGGGTAAAGAAAATGTAGCCCATATATACAATGGAATATTACTCAGACATAAAATGAAATGAAATGAGTTATTTGTAGTGAGGTTGATGGACCTAGAGTCTGTCATACAGAGTTAAGAAAGTCAGAAAGAGAAAAACAAGTACCATATGCTAACACATATATATGGAATTTAAGAAAAAAACTGGTCATGAAGAACCTAGGGGCAAGATGGGAATAAAGACACAGACTTACTGGAGAATGGACTTGAAGATATGGGGAGGGGGAAGGGTAAGCTGTGACAAAGTGAGAGATTGGCATGGACATATATACGCTACCAAACATAAAATCGATAGCTAGTGGGAAGAAGCCACATAGCACAGGGAGATCAGCTCGGTGCTTTTTGACCACCTATAGGGGTGGGATAGGGAGGGTGGGAGGGAGGGAGACGCAAGAAGGAAGAGATATGGGAACATATGTATATGTATACCTGATTCATTTTGTTATAAAACAAAACTAACACACCATTGTAAAGCAATTATACTCCAATAAAGATGTTAAAAGAAATAATTACCTTAGATGTCAATGGACTGAATGCTCTGATCAAGAGACATAGAGTGGTAGACTGGGTAAAAATCAAGAGCCTATAAAATGTTGCCTACAAAAGAGCAGCCTTAGGGCAAAGGAAACACATAGATTGAAAGTAAGGGGATGGAAAAAGACATTTCAGGCAAACAGAAATGACAAGAAACTGGGACTTGCAATACTCATATCAGAAAAAAATATACTTTAAAGCAAAGGCTATACAGAACGATAAAGAAGGACACTATTTAATGATAAAAAGATCAATATAAGAAGAGGATTTTACACTCATCAACATATATGCACCTAATATAGGAGCACCCAAAAACATAAAAACAAATACTAACAGACAAAGGGGAGAAGTTGATAGGAATACAATAATAGTAGGATACTTTAACACCCCACTCACATGAATGGACATATCTTTCAGAAAGAGCATCAGTAAGGCAACAGAGGTCCTAAATGATACAATAGAATGGTTAGACTTAACTGATATTTTCAGGACACTACATGCAAAAAACCCCAGAATATACATTCTTTTCAAGTGTATATGGAACATTCTGTAGGATTGACCACATCCTAGGACACAAAACTAATCTCAACAAATTTAAGAGTATAGAAATTATTTCAAGCATCTTCTCTGACCACAATGACATGAAACTAGAAATCAACCACAGGAAAAATAATGGGAAAAAAACGATGACACAGAGACTAAATAACATGCTACAGAAAAAACAATGGGTCAATGAGGAAATCAAAACGGAAATTTAAAAATACCTTGAGACAAAAGACAATGAAAACACAACCATACAAAATCTATGGGACACAACAAAAGCAGTTCTTAGAGGAAAGTTCATAGCAATACAGGCCTTCATCAAAAAACAAGAAAAATCTGAAGTAAACAACTTAACCTACCACATAAACAATTAGAAAAACAAGAACAAACAGAAGGAAGGAAATAATAAAGACCAGAGAGGAAATAAATAAAATAGAAATTTTAAAAAAATTTAAAAAAAATAGAAAAAAATCAACAAAGCCAAGAGCTGGTTCTTTGAAAGGGTAAACAAAATTGATAAACATCTGTCCAGGCTCACCAAGAAGAAAAGAGAGAGAATCCAAATAAACAAAAAAAGAAATAAAAAAGGAGAAATCTCAACTGATGCTGCAGAAATACAAAAAACCATAAGAGAATACTACGAACAATTATATGCCAACAAATTTGACAACCTAAAAGAATTGGACAACTTTCTAGAAGGAGACAGCCCACCAAAACTGAATCAAGAAGAAATGGGTAATTTGAACAGACTGATCACTAGAAGTGAAAAAGAGTCTGTAACAACAACAACAACAAAAATTAAAAATTCCTCCCAGCAAAAGTCCATGACCAGATGCCTTCACAGGAGAATTCTACCAAACATACAAAGAAGAAATTATAGCGATTCTGCTCAAACTCTTCCAAAAGACTGAAGATGAGGGAACACTCCCAAAGTCATTTTATGAAGCCACCTTCACCCTGATACCAAAAACCAGACAAAGACACTAACAAAAAAGAAAATTACAGGCCAATATCTTTGATGAATATAGATATAAAAATTCTCAACAAAATACAAGCAAACAGAATCCAATGACACATAAAAAAGATTATACAGCATGATCAAGTGGGAATCAACCAAGTTTCACAAGGATGGTTCAACATACACAAATCAATCAATGTAATACACCACATTAACAAAATAAAAGACAAAAACCACAAGATCATCTCAATAGATGCAGCAAAAGCCTTTGACAAAATTCAACACCCATTCACAATAAAAACTCTTACTAAAGTGGGAATGGAGGGAACATATCTCAACATAATAAAAGTTATTTATGACAAACCCACAGCCAGTGTAATACTCAATGGTGAAAATCTGAAAGCCTTTCTGCTAAAATCTGGAACAAGACAAGGATGTCCACTATCACCACTTCTCTTGAACATAGTATTGGACGTCCTAGCCACAACAATCAGACAAGAAAAAGAAATAAAATGTATCCATATTGGAAGGGAAAAGTTAACATTGTCACTATATGCAGATGACATGATATTATGCATAGAAAACCCTAAGGACTCCACACAAAAACTACTAGATCTAATAAATGAAGTCAGCAATGTAGCAGGAAATAAGATTAACATTAAGAAATTGGTTGTATTCCTTTACACTAACAATGAAATATCAGAAAGGAATGTAAAAAAAAAAACTTTTAAAATCACACCCCAAAAAAACCAAACCAAAACAAAAAACCTAGGAATAAACATGACCAAGGAGGTGAAAGACTTATACACTGAGAAATATAAAACATTAATAAAGCAAATAAAAAACGACTCAAAGAAATGGAAAGATGCTCTTAGATTAGAAGAATTAATATTGTTAACATGTCGATTCTACCTAAAGCAATCTACAGATTTAATGTGATTACTATCAAATGACAGTTTTCACAGAACTAGAACAAATAATCCAAAACTTTATTTGGAATCATAAAAGACCCAGAATTGCTAGAGCAATCTTGAGGGAAAAAAACAAAGCAGGAGGCATATCTTTTCCAGATTTCAGACAATACTGCAAGCTGCTGTTATCAAAACAGTGTGGTATTGGTACAAAAACAGGCATATGGATCAATGGAGCAGAATAGAGAGCCCAGAAATAAACCCACACATCTTCAGTGAATTAATTGTTGACAAAGGAGGCAAGAATATAAAATGGGAAAAAGTCTCTTTATCAAGTGGTGTTGGGTAAGTGTGACAGCTGCATGTAAATCAATGACATCAGAACACACCCACACACCATGCACAAAAATAAACTCAAAATGGCTTAAAGACAAACATAAGACATGACACCATAAAACTCCTAGAAGAGATCATAGGCAAAACATTCTCTGACATAAATTGTACCAAAATTTTCTTAGGTCAGTCTCCCAAGGCAATAGAAATAAAAACAAAATTAAGCAAATGGGACCTATTCAAACTTACAAGATTTTGCACAGCAAAGGAAATCATTAAAAAAAAAAGACAACTTATGGAATGGTAGAAAATATTTTCAAATGATGTGACAGACAAGGACTTAGTCTCCAAAATACACAAACAGCTCATACAACTCAAAAACAAACAACCCAATCAAAAAATGGGCAGAAGACCTTAGTAGACATTTCTCTAAAGAAGACATACAGATGGCCAGTAGGCATATGAAAAGATGCTCAACATCAATAATTGTTAGAGAAATGCAAATCAAAACTACAGTGAGGTACCACTTCACACCACAGTGGCCATCATCAAAATGTCTACAAATAACAAATGCTGGAGAGGGTGTGGAGAAAAGGGAACCCTCCTACACGGTTGGTGGGAATGTAAGTTGGTACAGCCACTATGGAAAACAATATGGAGGTTCCTCAGAAAACTAAAAATAGAATTACCATATGATCCAGCAATCCCACTCCTGGGAATATATCCAGACAAAACTATAGTTCAAAAAGATACATACACCCCTATGTCCATAGCAGCACTGTTCACAATAGCCAAAACATGGAAACAACTTAAATGTTCATCAAAAAATGAATAGGTAAAGAAGATGTGGAGGACCTTCAAGATGGCAGAGGAGTAAGACATGAAGATCACCTTCCTCCCCACAAATACAACAAAAATACCTCTACATGTGGAACAACTCCTACAGAACAGCTATGGAATGATGGCAGAAGGCCTCAGACTTCCAAAAAGGCAAGAAACTCACCATGGGTAGGGCAAAAGAAAAAACAGAGACAAACAAGTAGGGACAGGACCTGCACCTCTGGGAGGGAGCTGTGAATGAGGAAACGTTTCCACACACTAGGAAGCCCCTTCACAGGTGGAAAAGATTGGTGGATAGAAGGGAAGCTTTGGAGCCATGGGGGAGAGCACAGCAACAGGGGTGCAGAGGGCAAAGCGGAGAGATTCCTAAATAGAAGATTGGTGCCAACCAGACTCACCAGCTTGAGAGGCTGACAAGCCTCTGGTTGCTCAGCAACCAGGATGGGTGGGGGTTGGGAGCTAACTGGTAGGGAGTCCGGGAAAAAGTATGGACCTGCCTAATATTCAAGAGACATTTGTTTCATGGTGTGCAAGGAGAGGAGATTCAGAACACCACCTAAACAAGCTTCAGAGACAGGCGTGAGCTGCGGTTATCAGCATGCATACCATAGATGGGCATGAAATGTTAAGGATGCTGCTGCAGATACCAAGAACCCTGTGTCCAAGCACAGGTCACTATCCACACCTCCCCTCCTGGGAGCCTGTGCAGCCTGCCACTGCCGGGGTCCGGTGATCCAGGGGCAACTTCCCTGAGAGAACACATGGCATGCCTCAGGCTGTTGCAAATTCATGCCAGCTTCTGCTGTTGCAGGCTCGTCCTGCATTCAGTACCCCTCCCTCTCCCCAGCCTGAGTGAGCCAGAGCACCCTAATCAGCTGCTTCTTTAACCCCCCTCGTTTCTGAAAGAAAAACAGATGACAGAGGGCGACCTACATGCAGAGGCATGGCCAAATCCAAAGCTGAACCCGAGGAGCTGTGCGAACAAAGAAGAGAAAGGGAAATTTCTCCATGCAACCTCAGGAGCAGTGGATTAAATCTTCACACACCACTTGACATACCCTGCATCTGTGGAATACCTGAATAGACAACGAATCATCCCAAAAGTGAGGCAGTGGATTTTGGGAGCAACTGAGGACTTGGAGTTTGCTGTATGCAACTGACTAGTTTCTGATTTTTATGTGTATCTTAGTATAGTTTATAACGCTTGTTATCATTTGTGGATTTGTTTAATGGTTTGGTTGCTCTCTTCTTTTCTTAATTATTTTTTTATTTTAATAATTAAAAACTATTTTAATAACTATTTTATTTCTTTTATTTCTCACTTTTCTTCTGAGCCATATGTCTGACAGGGTCTTGGTGCTCCAGCTGATGGTCAGGCCTGAGCCTCTGAGGTGGGAGAGCCGAGTTCAGGACATTGGACCACCAGAGACCTCCTGGGACCATGTAATATCAATCAGCAAGAGCTCTCCCAGATATCTCCATCTAAGATGTTACGATCCAGTTCCACTCAATGACCAGCAAGCTCCAGTGCTGGAACCCCATGCAAACAACTAGCAAGACAGGAAGACAACCACATCCATTAGCAGAGAGGTGGGCTAAAATCCTAGTAAGGTCACAGACGGGCCAAAACACACCACCGGATGTGGTCCTGCCCACCAAAACGACAAAATCCCACTTCATTCACCAGAACACAGGCGCCAATCCACTCCACCAGGAAGCGTACAAAATGCATTACACCAACATTACCCTCTGGAGGCAGAAACCAAATACAATGTGAACTATGAATCTGCAGCCTACGAAAAGTAGACCCCAAACACAGTAAGTTAAGCAAGATGAGAAGACAGAGAAATATACAGCAGATGAAAGAGCAAAGTAAAAACCCACCAGAACAAAAAAAGGAAGAGGAAATAGGCAGTCTACCTGAAAAAGAATTCAGAGTAATGATAGTAAAGATGATCCAAAATCTTGGAAATAGAATGGAGAAAATACATGAAATGTTTAAAAAGGATGTAGAAGAACTAAGCAAACAAACAATGATGAACAACACAATAAATGAAATTTAAAATTCTTTAGAAGGAATCAATAGCAGGATAACTGAGGCAAAAAAAGATAAGTGACATGGAAGATAAAATAGTGGAAATAATTACCGCACAGCAGAATACAGAAAAAAGAATCAAAAGAATTGAAGACAGTCTCAGAGATCTCTGGGACAACATTAAACGCACCAACATTCGAATTATAAGGGTCTCAGAAGAAGAAGAGAAAAAGAAATGGACTGAGAAAAGATTTGAAGAGATTATAGTTGAAAAGTTCCCTAATATGGGAAAGGAAATAGTAAATCAAGTCCAGGAAGCCCAGAGAATCCCATACAGGATAAGGCCAAGGAGAAGCATGTCAAGACAAATATTAATCAAACTATCAAAAATTAAATAAAAAGAAAAAATATTTCAAGCAGCAAGGGAAAAGCAACATATAACTTACAAGGGAATCCCCATGATGTAAACAGCTCATCTTTCATCAGAAACTCTGCAAGCCAGAAGGGAGTGGCAAGACATATTTAAAGTGATGAAAGGGAAGAACTACAATCAATATTATTCTACACAGCAAGGATCTCATTTAGATTCAACAGAGAAATTAAAACCATTACAGACAAGCAAAAGCTAGGAGAATTCAACATCACCAAACAAGCTTTACAACAAATGTTAAAGGAACTTCGCAAGGCAGGAAACACAAGAGAAGTAAAAGACCTACAATAATAAACTCAAAACAATTAAGAAAATGGGAATAGGAACCTACATATTGATAATTACCTTAAATGCAAATGGATTAAATGTTCCAACCAAACGACATAGACTGGCTGAATGGATACAAAAACAAGACCTGTATATATGCGGTCTACAGGAGACCCACTTCAGACATAGGGACACATGCTGACTGAAAGTGAGAGGATGTTAAAAGATATTTCATGCAAATGGAAATCAAAAGAAAGCTGGAGTAGGAATTCTCATATCAGACAAAATAGAGTTTATAATAAAGACCATTACAAGAAACAAAGAAGTACACTACATAATGATAAAGGGATCAATCCAAGAAGAAGATATAACAATTGCAAATACTTCTGTATCCAAATAGGAGCGGCACAAGACCTAAGGCAAATGCTAACAGCCATGAAAGGGGAAATCGACAGTAACACAATAGCTAGTTCTTGGAGAAAATAAACAAAATTGATAAACCATTATCCAGAATCATCAAGAAAACAAAGGAAAAAGCTCAAATCAACAGAATTAGAAATGAAAAAGGAGAAGTAACAACTGACACAAATGCTAACAGCCATGAAAGGGGAAATCGACAGTAACACAATAATACTAGGGGACTTTAACATCCCACATTCACCAATGGAGAGATCATCCAAAATGAAAATACATAAGGAAACACAAGCACTATATGGCAATGAAATGGACAACCTGGAAGAAATAGATAAATTCTTAGAAAAGCACAACCTTCCGAGACTGAACCAGGAAGAAATAGAAAATATAAACAGACCAATCACAAGCACTGAAATTGAAACTGTTATTAAAATTCTTCCAACAAACCAAAGCACAGCATGAAATGACTTCACAGGCAAATGCTATCAAACATTTAGAGAAGAGTTACCACTTATCCTTCTCAAACTCTTCCAAAATATAGCAGAGGGAGGAACACTACCAAACACATTCTACGAGACTACCATCACCCTGATACCAAAACCACAGATGTCACAAAAAAAGAAATCCACTATGTTGATCACTGATGAACATAGATGCAAAAATCCTCAACAAAATGCTAGCAAACAGAGGAGGCTAAATAATACACCACTAAATAACCAAGAGATCACTGAAGAAATCAAATAGGAAAAAATACCTAGAAACGAATGACAATGAAAACACGATGACCCAAAACTTATAGGATGCAGCAAAAGCAGTTCTAAGAGGGAATTGTATTAACCCATGATCAAGTGGGGTTTATCCCACGAATGCAAGGATTCTCCAATATATGCAAATCAATCAATGTGATACACCA
>NC_041229.1:26041898-26042852 GCF_002837175.3 Physeter macrocephalus
ATAGCAATACAACCCTACTTCAAGAAACAAGAAAAATCTCAAATGAACAACCTTATCTTACACATAAAGCAGGTAGAGAAGGAAGAAAGAAACCCCAAAGTTAGCAGAAGGAAAGAAATCATAAAAATTCGATCAGAAATAAATGAAAACCAAGGGATAAAAACCATATGATAATATCAATAGATGCAGAAAAAGCTTTTGACAAAATTCAACACCATTTATGACAGAGAAGGAAAAGAAATAAAAGGAATCCAAATAGGAAAATAAGTACGAATGTCACTGTTTACAGGTGACATGATACTGTACATAGAGACTCCTAAAGATCTACCAGAGAACTACTAGAGCTAATCAATGAATTTGGTAACGTAGCAGGATACAAAATTCAGGAACAGAAATCTCTTGCAGTCCTATATACTAATGAGGAAAAATCAAAAAGAGAAATTAAGGAAACACTCCCATTTATCATTGCAACAAAAAGAATAAAATACATAGGAATAAAACTACCCAAGGAGACAAAAGACCTGTATGCAGAAAACTGTAAGACACTGATGCAAGAAATTAAAGATGTCACAAACAGATGGAGAGGTATACCATGTTCTTGGATTGGAAGAATCAACATTGTGAAAATGACTCTACTATCCAAAGCAATCTACAGATTAATGCAACCCCTATCAAACTACCAATGGCATTTTTCACAGAACTATTACAAAAAATTTCACAATTTGTATGGAAACACAAAAAGACCCCAAATAACCAAAGCAACCTTGAGAAAGAAAAACAGAGCTGGAGGAATCAGGCTCCCTGATTCAGTATAATATACTGATTCAGACTTCACTAACTGATTCAGACTTCAGACTATACTACAAAGCTACAGTAATCAAGACAGTATGGTACTGGCACAGAAACAGAAATATAGATCAATGGAACAGGATAGAAAGCCCAGAGATAAACCCA
>NC_041229.1:26043593-26049521 GCF_002837175.3 Physeter macrocephalus
CAAATCAACAGAATTAGAAATGAAAAAGGAGAAGTAACAACTGACACTTCAGAAATACAAAGGATCATGAGAGATTAATACAAGCAACTATATGGCAATGAAATGGACAACCTGGAAGAAATAGATAAATTCTTAGAAAAGCACAACCTTCCGAGACTGAACCAGGAAGAAATAGAAAATATAAACAGACCAATCACAAGCACTGAAATTGAAACTGTTATTAAAATTCTTCCAACAAACCAAAGCACAGCATGAAATGACTTCACAGGCAAATGCTATCAAACATTTAGAGAAGAGTTACCACTTATCCTTCTCAAACTCTTCCAAAATATAGCAGAGGGAGGAACACTACCAAACACATTCTACGAGACTACCATCACCCTGATACCAAAACCACAGATGTCACAAAAAAAGAAATCCACTATGTTGATCACTGATGAACATAGATGCAAAAATCCTCAACAAAATGCTAGCAAACAGAATCCAACAGTGTATTAACCCATGATCAAGTGGGGTTTATCCCACGAATGCAAGGATTCTCCAATATATGCAAATCAATCAATGTGATACACCATATTAACAACCAAGGGATAAAAACCATATGATAATATCAATAGATGCAGAAAAAGCTTTTGACAAAATTCAACACCATTTATGACAAACACCCTCCAGAAAGTTGGCATAAAGTTGACTTACCCCAACATAATAAAGGCCATATATGACAAACCCACAGCGAACATCATTCTCAATGTTGAAAAATGGAAACCACTTCCACTAAGATCAGGAACAAGACAAGGATGCCCACTTCAGCACTATTATTCAACATAGTTTTGGAAGTTTTAGCCACAGTAATCAGAGAAGGAAAAGAAATAAAAGGAATCCAAATAGGAAAATAAGTACGAATGTCACTGTTTACAGGTGACATGATACTGTACATAGAGACTCCTAAAGATCTACCAGAGAACTACTAGAGCTAATCAATGAATTTGGTAACGTAGCAGGATACAAAATTCAGGAACAGAAATCTCTTGCAGTCCTATATACTAATGAGGAAAAATCAAAAAGAGAAATTAAGGAAACACTCCCATTTATCATTGCAACAAAAAGAATAAAATACATAGGAATAAAACTACCCAAGGAGACAAAAGACCTGTATGCAGAAAACTGTAAGACACTGATGCAAGAAATTAAAGATGTCACAAACAGATGGAGAGGTATACCATGTTCTTGGATTGGAAGAATCAACATTGTGAAAATGACTCTACTATCCAAAGCAATCTACAGATTAATGCAACCCCTATCAAACTACCAATGGCATTTTTCACAGAACTATTACAAAAAATTTCACAATTTGTATGGAAACACAAAAAGACCCCAAATAACCAAAGCAACCTTGAGAAAGAAAAACAGAGCTGGAGGAATCAGGCTCCCTGATTCAGTATAATATACTGATTCAGACTTCACTAACTGATTCCGACTTCAGACTATACTACAAAGCTACAGTAATCAAGACAGTATGGTACTGGCACAGAAACAGAAATATAGATCAATGGAACAGGATAGAAAGCCCAGAGATAAACCCATGCACATATGGTCATCTTATCTTTAACAAAGGAGGCAAGAATTTACAATGGAGAAAAGTCACTCTCTTCAATAAGTGGTGCTGGGAAAACTGGACAGCTACATGTAAAAGAATGATATTAGAACACTCCCTAACACAATACACAAAAATAAACTCAAAATGGGTTGAAGACCTAAATTTAAAGCCAGACACTATCAAACTCTTAGCGGAAAACATAGGCAGGACACTCTTTCACATAAATCACAAGATCCTTTTTGACCCACCTCCTAGAGAAATCAAAATAGAAACAAAAATGCGACCTAATGAAACTTAAAATCTTTTGTACAGCAAAGGCAACTATAATCAAGACTAAAAGACAATCCTCAGAATGGGAGAAAATATTTGCAAATGAAGAAACTGACAAAGGATTAATCTCCAAAATATACAAGCAGCTCATGTAGCTCAATATCAAAAAAAACAAACAACCCAATCCAAAATTGGGCAGAAGACCTAAATAGACATTTCTCCAAAGAAGATATACAGATGATCAACAAACACATGAAAGGATGCTCAACATCAGTAATCATTAGAGAAATGCAAATGAAAACTACAATTAGGTATCACCTCACACCGGTCAGGAAGGCCATCATTGAAAAATCTACAAACAATAAATGTTGGAGAAGGTGTGGAGAAAAGGGAACCCTCTTGTGTGGGTGGGAATGTAAATTGATACAGTCACTAAGGATAAAATTATGGAGGTTCCTTAAATAATTAATAATAGAACTAACATATAACCCAGCAATCCCACTACTGGACATATACCTTGAGAAAACCATAATTCAAAAAGTGACATGTATCACAATGTTCATTGCAGCACTATTTACAATAGCTAGGATATGGAAGCAACCTAAGTTTTCGCTGACAGATGAATGGATAAAGAAGATGTGGCTCATATATACCATGGAATATTACTTAGCCATAAAAAGATAAGAAATTGAGTTATTTGTAGTGAGCTGGATGGACCTAGAGTCTGTCATACAGAGTGAAGTAAGTCAGAAAGAGAAAAACAAATATTGTAAGTTAACACATATATATGGAATCAAAAAAGAAAAAAGTTTTTGACGAACCTAGGTGCAGGACAGGAATAAAGACACAGATGTAGAGAAGGGCCTTGAAGACACAGGGAGGGGGAGGGTAAGCTGGGATGAAGTGAGAAAGTGGCATTGACATATATACAGTACCAAATTTAAAATAGATAGCTAGTGGGAAGCAGCAGCACAGCACAGGGAGATAAGCTCAGTGCTTTGTGACCAGCTAGAGGGGTGGGATAGGGAGGGTGGGAGGGAGGGAGATGCAAGAGGAAGGGGATATTGGGATATATGTATACAAATAGTTGACTCACTTTGCTATACAGCAGAAACTAACACAACATTGTAAAGAAATTAAACTCCAATAAAGATGTTAGAAAAAAAAAGATGTGATACATATAGATAATGGAATACTACTCAGCCATAAAAAAGAACGAAATAATGCCATTTGCAGCAACATGGATTATTAACTAGATGTTATCATACTAAGTAAGTCAGAAAGAGACAGATAAATACACCATGTTATATCACTTATTTGTGGAATCTAAAATGTGGCCAGGACATAGAAACAACCTAAATGAGGGAGAGGAGAGAAGATGGTGGAAGACTAAGACGTGGAGATCACCTTCCTCCCCACAGATACATCAGAAATACATCTACACATGGAACGGCTCCTAGAGAACACCCACTGAACGCTGGCAGAAGACCTCAGACCTTCCAAAAGGCAAGAAACTCCCCATGTACCTGGGTAGGGCAAAAGAAAAAAGAATAAACAGAGACAAAAGAATAAGGATGGGACCTGCACCAGTGGGAGGGAGCTGTGAAGGAGGAAATGTTCCCACACACTAGAAGCCCCTTATGGGAGGAGACTGCGGGTGGCAGAGGGGGAAGCTTCAGAGCCACGGAAGAGAGTGTGGTAACAGGGTGCGGAGGGCAAAGTGGAGAGATTCCCGCAGAGGATCAGTGCCGACCAGCACTCACCAGCCAGAGAGGCTTGTCTGCTTACCCACCGGGAAGGGTGGGGGATGGGAGCTGAGGCTCGGGATTCAGTCAGAAGCCGGGAGAGGACTGCGGTTGGTGGCGTGAACACAGCCTGAAGGAGTTAGTGCACCACGGCTAGCCGGGAGGGAGTCCGGGAGAAGTCTGGAACTGCCGAAAAGGCAAGAGACCTTTTCTTCCCTCTTTGCTTCCTGGGGTGTGAGGAGAGGGGATTAAGTGAGCCGCATAAAGGAGCTCCAGAGATGGGCGTGGAGCTGCCAAAGAGACAAGAAACTTTTTCTTGCCTCTTTGTTTCCTGGTGCGCCAGGAGAGGGGATTAAGCATGCCGCGTAAAGGAGCTCCAGAGACAGGCACGAGCCACAGCTACCAGCGTGGACCCCAGAGACGGACATGAGATGCTAGGGCTGCTGCTGCTGACAACAAGAAGCCTGTGTGTGAACACAGGTCACTCTCCACACCTCTGCTCCCGGGAGCCTGTGCAGCCCGCCACTGCCGGGGTCCCGGGATCCAGGGACAACTTCTCCGGGAGAACACATGGCACGCCTCAGGCTGCTGTAACGTCACGCCAGCCTCTGCAGGCTTGCCTCGCATCCGTGCCCCTCCCTCCCCCAGTCCTGAGTGAGCCAGAACCCCGAAATCAGCTGCTCCTTTAACCCCATCTTGTCTGAGTGAAGAAGACACACCCTCAGGCGACCTACGTGCAGAGGCTGGGCCAAGTCCAAAGCTGAACCCTGAGAGCTGTGCTAACAGAGAGGGGGAGGTCTCTTCCAGCAGCCTCAGAAGCAGTGGATTAAATCTCCACAATCACCTTGAAGTGCCCTGCATCTGTGGAATACCTGAATGGACAGCGAATCATCCCAAGTGGAGGAGGTGGACTTTGGGAGCAAGATATATTATTATGTGGACTTTGGGAGAAAGATATATTATTATTTTCCCCTTTTTCGCTTTTTGTGAGTGGGTATGTGAGTGCTGCTGTGAGAGATATTGTCGGTATAGCTTTTCTTTCACCATTTGTCCTAGGGTTCAGACCAATGCGATTTTTTTTTTTTTTTACTTTTTAAAATTTTTCTTCTTAATAATTACTTTTTATTTTAATAACTTTATTTTATCCTACTTTATTTTATCTTTTTTCTTTCTTTCTTCCTTTCTTTCTTCCTTCCTTTCTTCTTTCCTTTCTTCATTTCTTCCTCCCTTTCTCCTTCCTCCTTTCCTTCCTTCCTCCCTTCCTTCCTCCTTTCCTTCCTTCCTTCCTTCCTTTTTTCCTTCCTTCCTTTCTTCTTTCCTTTCTTCATTCTTTCCTTCCTTCCTTCCTTCGTTCTTTCCTTACTTCATTGCTTCCTTCTTTCCTTTCTTTCTTCCTTCCTTCCGTCCTTCCTTCCTTCCTTCTTTTGTTCCTTCCTTTCTTCCTTCCTTCCTTTCTTTATTTCCTTTCTATTTTTTCTCCCTTTTATTCTGAGCAGTGTAGATTAAAGGCTCTTGGTGCTACAGCCAGGCGTCAGGGCTGTGTCTCTGAGGTGGGAGAACCAACTTCAGGACACTGATCCACAAGAGACCTCCCAGCCCCACGTAATATCAAACGGCGAAAATCTCCCAGAAACCTCCATCTCAACACCATAACTCAGGTTCACTCAATGACCAGCAAGCTACAGTGCTGGACACCCGATGCCCAACAACTAGCAAGACAGGACTACAGCCCCATCCATTAGCAGACAGGCTGCCTAAAATCATAATAAGGCTACAGACACCCCAAAACACACCACCAGACGTGGACCTGACCACCAGAAAGACAAGTCCAGCCTCATCCACCAGAATACAGGCACTAGTCCCCCCAACCAGGAAACCTAGTCAACCCATGAACCAACCTTAGCCACTGGGGACAGACACCAAAAACAATGTGAACTACGAACCTGCAGCCTGCAAAGAGGAGACTCCAAATACAGTAAGCAAAATGAAAAGACAGAAAAACACACAGCAGATGAAGGAGCAAGGTAAAAACCCACCAGACCTAACAAATGAAGAGGAAATAGGCAGTCTACCTGAAAAAGAATTCAGAATAATGATAGTAAAGATAAACCAAAATCATGGAAATAGAATAGACAAATTGCACGGAACAGATAACAAGGACCTAGAAGAAATAAAGAGGAAGCAAGCAACGATGAACAACACAATAAATGAAATTAAAAATACTCTAGATGGGATCAATAGCAGAATAACTGAGGCAGAAGAACAGACAAGTGACCTGGAAGATAAAATAGTGGAAATAACTACTGCAGAGCAGAA
>NC_041229.1:26049832-26052258 GCF_002837175.3 Physeter macrocephalus
GAAAGTGAGGGGAATGGAAAAAGATATTCCATGCAAATGGAAATCAGAAGAAAGCTGGAGTAGCAATTCTCATATCAGACAAAATAGCCTTTAAAAAAAAGACTATTAAAAGAGACAAAGAAGGACACTACATAATGATCAAGGGATTGATCCATGAAGAAGAGATAACAATTGTAAATATTTATGCACCCAACATAGGAACACCTCAATACATAAGGCAAATACCAACAGCCGTAAAAGGGGAAATTGACAGTAACAAAATCATATTAGGGGAATTTAACACCTCACTTTCACCAATGGACAGATCATCCAAAATGAAAATAAAGAAAGAAACACAAGCTTTAAATGATACATTAAACAAGATGGACTTAGTTGATATTTATAGAACATTCCATCCAAAAACAACAGAATACACATTTTTCTCAAGTGCTCATGGTAAATTCTCCAGGATAGATCATATCTTGCCTCACAAATCTAGCCTTGGTAAATTTAAGAAAATTGAAATCGTATCAAGTCTCTTTTCCGACCACAATGCTATGAGACTAGATATCAATTACAGGAAAAGATCTGTAAAAAATACAAACACATGGAAGCTAAACAATACACTATTTAATAATGAAGTGAACACTGAAGAAATCAAAGAGGAAATCACAAAATACTTAGAAACAAATGACAATGGAGACACGACGACCCAAAACCTATGGGATGCAGCAAAAGCAGTTCTAAGAGGTAAGTTTATAGCAATACAATCCTACCTTAAGAAACGGGAAACATCTGGAGTAAACAACCTAACTTTGCACTTAAACAGTTAGAGAAAGCAGAAGAAAAAAAGCCCAAATTTAGCAGAAGGAAAGAAATCATAAAGATCTGATCAGAAATAAATGAAAAAGAAATGAAGGAAACAATAGCAAAGATCAATAAAACTAAAAGCTGGTTCTTTGAGAAGATAAATAAAATTGATAAACCATTAGCCAGACTCATCAAGAATAAAAGGGAGAAGACTCAAATCAATAGAATTAGAAATGAAAAAGGAGACGTAACAACTGACACTGCAGAAATACAAAAGATTATGAGAGATTACTACAAACAACTGTATGCCAATAAAATGGACAACCTGGAAGAAATGGACAAATTCTTAGAAATGCACAAGCTGCCGAGACTGAACCAGGAAGAAATAGAAAATATGAACAGACCAATCACAAGCACTGAAATTGAAACTGTGATTAAAAATCTTCCAACAAACAAAAGCCCAGGACCAGACGGCTTCACAGGCGAATTCTATCAAACATTTAGAGAAGAGCTAACACCTATCCTTCTCAAACTCTTCCAAAAGATAGCAGAGGGAGGAACACTCCCAAACTCATTCTATGAGGCCACCATCACCCTGATACCAAAACCAGACAAAGACGTCACAAAGAAAGAAAACTACAGGCCAATATCACTGATGAACATAGATGCAAAAATCCTCAACAAAATACTAGCAAACAGAATCCAACAGCACATTAAAAGGATCATACACCATGATCAAGTGAGGTGTATTCTGGGAATGCAAGGATTCTTCAATATACACAAATCAAACAACGTGATACACCATAGCAACAAACTGAAGGAGAAAAACCATATGATCATCTCAATAGATGCAGAGAAAGCTTTTGACAAAATTCAACACCCATTTATGATAAAAACCCTGCAGAAAGTAGGCATAGAGGGAACTTTCCTCAACATAATAAAGGCCATATATGACAAACCCACAGCCAACAAAGTTCTCAATGGTGAAGAACTGAAACCATTTCCACTAAGATCAGGAACAAGACAAGGTTGCCCACTCTCACCACTCTTATTCAACATAGTTTTGGAAGTTCTAGCCACAGCAATCAGAGAAAAAAAAAAAAAACAAATAAAAGGAATCCAAATAGGAAAAGAAGAAGTAAAGCTGTCACTATTTGCAGATGACATGATATTATACATAGAGAATCCTAAGGATGCTACCAGAAAACCACTAGAGCTAATCAATGAATTTGGTAAAGTAGCAGGATACAAAATTAATGCACAGAAATCTCTGGCATTCTTATACACTAATGATGAAAAATCTGAGAGTGAAATTAAGAAAACACTCCCATTTACCACGGCAACAAAAAGAATAAAATATCTAGGAATAAACCTACCTAAGGAGACAAAAGACTTGTATGCAGAAAACTATAAGACACTGATGAAAGAAATTAAAGATGATACAAATAGGTGGAGAAATATACCATGTTCTTGGATTGGAAGAATCAACATTGTGAAAATGACTCTACTACCCAAAGCAATCTACAGATTCAATGCAATCCCTATCAAACTACCACTAGCATTTTTTACAGAACTAGAAAAAAAAATTTCACAATTTGTATGGAAACACAAAAGACCCCAAATAGCAAAAGCAATCT
>NC_041229.1:26052935-26053063 GCF_002837175.3 Physeter macrocephalus
CTCCAAAATTTACAAGCAGCTCGTGCAGCTCAATATCAAAAAAACAAACAACCCAATCCAAAAGTGTAAACAAGACCAAAACCCTCAGAATGGGAGAAAATAGTTGCAAATGAAGCAACTGACAAAGG
>NC_041229.1:26053563-26053685 GCF_002837175.3 Physeter macrocephalus
GAAGAAGAGAAAAAGAAAGGGACTGAGAAAATATTTCAAGAGATTAGAGTTGAAAACTTCCCAAATATAGGAAAGGAAATAGTCAATCAAGTCCAGGAAGAACAGAGAGTCCCATACAGGAT
>NC_041229.1:26054594-26056077 GCF_002837175.3 Physeter macrocephalus
TTTGAGAAGATAAACAAAATTGATAAACCATTAGCTAGACTAATCAAGAAAAAAAGGGAGAAGACTCAAATCAATAGAATTAGAAATGAAAAAGGAGAGGTAACAATGGACACTGCAGAAATACAAAAGATTATTAGAGATTACTACAGGCAACTGTATGCCAATAAAATGGACAACCTGGAAGAATTGGAAAAATTCTTAGAAATGCACAAGCTGCCAAGACTGAACCAGGAAGAAACAGAAAATATGAACACACCAATCAGAAGCACTGAAATTGAAATTGTGATTAAAAATCTTCCAACAAACAAAAGCCCAGGACCAGATGGCTTCAAAGGCGAATTCTATCAAACATTTAGAGAACAGCTAACACCTATCTTTCTCAAAGTCTTCCAAAAGATAGCAGAGGGAGGAACACTCCCAAAGTCATACTATGAGGCCACCATAATCCTGATACCGAAACCAGACAAAGACATCACAAAGACAGAAAACTACAGGACAATATCACTGATGAACATAGATGCAAAAATCCTCAACAAAATACTAGCAAACAGAATCCAACAGCACTTTATAAGGATCATACACCAAGATCAAGTGAGGTTTATTCCAGGAATGCAAGGATTCTTCAATATATGCAAATCAATCAATGTGGTACACCATATTAACACACTGAAGGAGAAAAACCATAAGATCATCTCAATAGATGCAGAGAAAGCTTTTGAGAAAATTGAACACCCATTTATGATAAAAGCCCTGCAGAAAGTAGGCATAGAGGGAACTTTCCTCCACATAATAATAGCCATATTTGACAAGCCCACAGCCAGCATTGTTCTCAATGGTGAAAAACTGAAACCATTTCCACTAAGATCAGGAACAAGACAAGGTTGCTCACTCTCACCTCTCCTATTCAACATAGTTTTGGAAGTTCTATACACAGCAATCAGAGAAGTAAAAGAAATAAAAGGAATCCAAATTGGAAAAGAAAAAGTAAAACTGTTGCTGTTTGTAGATGACATGACACTATACATAGAGAATCCTAAGGATGCTACCAGAAAACTGCTAGAGCTAATCAATGAATTTGGTAAAGTAGCAGGATACAAAATTAATGCACAGAAATCTCTGGCATTCTTATACACTAAGGATGAAAAATCTGAGAGTGAAATTAAGAAAACACTGCCATTTACCATTGCAACAAAAAGAATAAAATATCTAGGAATAAACCTACCTAAGGAGACAAAAGACTTGTATGCAGAAAACTATAAGACACTGATGAAAGAAATTAAAGATGATACAAATAGGTGGAGAAATATACCATGTTCTTGGATTGGAAGAATCAACATTGTGAAAATGACTCTACTACCCAAAGCAATCTACAGATTCAATGCAATCCCTATCAAACTACCACTAGCATTTTTCACAGAACTAGAACAAAAAATTTCACAATTTGTATGGAAACACAAAAGACCCCAAATAGCAAAAGCAATCT
>NC_041229.1:26056258-26080397 GCF_002837175.3 Physeter macrocephalus
CTTTGATAAAGGAGGCAAGAATATACAGTGGAGTAAAGACAGCCACTTCAATAAGTGGTGCTGGGAAAACTGGACAGCTACATGTAAAAGTATGAAATTAGAACACTCCCTAACACCATACACAAAAATAAACGCAAAAGGGGTTAAAGACCTAAATGTAAGGCCAGACACTATCAAACTCTTAGCAGAAAACATAGGCAGGACACTCTATGACATAAATCACAGCAAGATCCTTTTAGACCCACCTCCTAGAGCAATGGAAATAAAAACAAAAATAAACAAATGGGACCTAATGAAACTTAAAAGCTTTTGCACAGCAAAGGATACCATAAACAAGACCAAAAGACCATAAACAAGACCAAAACCCTCAGAATGGGAGAAAATAGTTGCAAATGAAGCAACTGACAAAGGATTAATCTCCAAAATTTATAAACAACTCATGCAGCTCAATATCAAAAAAACAAACAATCCAATCCAAAAATGGGCAGAAGACCTAGTCATTTCTGCAAAGAACATATACAGATTGCCAACAAACACATGAAAGAATGCTTAATATCATTAATCATTAGAGAAATGCAAATCAAAACTACAATGAGATATCACCTCACACCAGTCAGAATGGCCAAAAAAATGTCATAAAGAGACTAGGGGTAGGACGGGAATAAAACACAGACCTACTAGAGCATGGACTTGAGGATACGGGGAGGGGGAAGGGTAAGCTGTGACAAAGTGAGAGAGTGGCATGGACATATATACACTACCAAATGTAGGGTGGATAGCTAGTGGGAATCAGCCGTGTGGTTGATCTAGGTGCTTTGTGACCAGCTAGAGGCGTGGGATAGGGAGGGTGGAGGTCAGCTAGTGGGTTTGTGACCACCTAGAGCGGTGGGATAGGGAGGGTGGGAGGGAGGGAGATGCAAGAGGGAAGATATATGGGAAGATATGTATATGTATAACTGATTCACTTTGTTGTAAAGCAGAAATTAACACACCTTTGTAAAGCAATTATACTCCAATAAAGATGTTTAACAACAAAAAAAGAAACAACCTAAATGTCCATAGACAGATGAATGGATTAATGTGTGGTACATATATACAAAGGTATATTACTCAGCCATAAAAGGAATGAAATTGGATCCTTTGTAGAGATGTGGATGGACCTAGAGTGAAGAGTAAAGTAAGCCAGAAAGAGAAAAACAAATATCATATATTAATACATATATTTGGAGTCTAGAAAATGGTACAGATGAACCTATTTGCAGGGCAGGAATAGAGATGCAGACATAGAGAACAGACATGTGGACACAGGGTGGAAGGGGAGGGTGGGACTAATTGGGAGATTAGGATTGACATATATACACTACCATGCGTAAAGTAGATAGCTAGTGGGAACATGCTATAAAGCACAGGAAACTCTGCTCATTGATCTATGACGACCTAGATGGGTGGGATGGGGGCCATGGGAGAGAGGTCCAAGAGGGAGGGAATATAGGTACACATATAGTTGATTGACTTCATTGTACAGCAGAAACTAACACAACATTGTAAAGCAATTATACTCCCAAAAAACAAGAAAGGCACAAACGAAATTATCTACAAAACAGAAACAGACTCACAGACATTGAGAAGAGACTTGTGGTTGCCAAGGGAGTCAGGAGGTAAGGGAGGGATGGAGGGGGAGGTTGGGGTTAGCAGATGCAAACTATTATATATAGAATGGATAAACAACTAGGTCTTGCTGTATAGCACAGGGAACTATATTCAATATCCTGTGATAAACCATAATTGAAAAGAATAGAAAAAAAGAAAGTCTATATGTGTATAACTGAGCTACTTTGCTGTACAGCAGAGATTGACACAACATTTTAAATCAACTGTACTTCAATTTAAAAAGAAGAAAAATCCAAGAGTGACAGTCACATTTGTTGACTAACATATTCTGAATTAAAGATGATATTTATTCAGGATTTATTTTATTTTATTATTATTATTATTTTTGCAGTACGCGGGCCTCTCACTGTTGTGGCCTCTCCTGTTGCGGAGGACAGGCTCCGAACACGCATGCTCAGCGGCCATGGCTCACGGGCCCAGCCGCTCCGCGGCAGGTGGGATCTTCCCGGACCAGGTCACGAAACCGCGTCCCCTGCATCGGCAGGCGGACTCTCAACCACTGCCCCGCCAGGGAAGCCCTGTTCAAGATTTTAATATGCCACACTCAGGATGTTGTGGAAAGTTTCAAGAATGGTTTTCCTGAACCTAGAATTCTTAAGGGAAATTTCAATTCTACACATCACATTACAGCTGAGAATTCTTCTTTTCTTTCAAATTTCAGCTTCTATTTTCGTAATATGCTCCTAGAAACAAGGAAATATCATTTATATCCTTTCCAGGTTTAGCTTGTTTCATTTAGTAGGCTAAGAATTCTTCCCTCAAGGAAGATCCTTGTGGAGTAAAACTGATGATGCGGCTGTTTATCTCAAGGTTTCCAAGGTCCCACGGCCAGTGGACACTACTGGGATGTGCAGATTTCATGGTGCGTTCCCTTCTGTTATGGGAGGATGAGTGTTTGGAAAAGTAGCAGTTTCTCTCTAACTGAATAGATTTTAGATATTTAGAAACAGTTTTATGTAAAAGACAACAAAGGAACAATTCCACTTTTAAGACCTAGGGAGAAAGAGTTTTGCTCTTCAAAATTAGAGACAGTTAAGGATGAATGGTGACCAAGGAGAATGAATAAAGGGAATTTCATTCCACATGACTTAAACTGACAAGGAAATGGATTTCAAAAATAATTAAATGACAGCTAGCCTTAAGTAAAAGACTCATTTAGGGCGTTAGATCCTCTTCCTCTTCTTCCTTTTTCCCACCCTCCCATCTCTTTTCCAATTGCTTCCTCTTCCTCTACCTCCATTTAAGAAAAATGGAAGGCCATGCAAAAGGCAAAGAATGAGCTCTCTGCTGAGATCTTAAAAGCTTTTAAATGGAGAAACACTAAATCTGTAATTTTGAAGGATATTAAAGCAGGAGCAAGAGTAAATCGCTGAACTGTGGGAAATATGATTTTTAGAAGATCACCACTAATTTTTTCCTGATGTTGTCTTACACCCTCTCCCTCCCCTGGCCAACCTACACAATAGGGGTGCTACCCGTGAAAAGAGGTACCTAGATGTTAAGGGTGCATAGATCAGTCTTCCCCAAGTAGATTCTTTCCCCAAAAGCTACTTCTGGGGTTGTGCTTCTACAAGCTTCTTCTCTGTATCCCACACTCCTCTACCCCTCTTTACTGTCCATTACTAATCACAACCTGGAACCCTTGTCCCCACAAGTCCAATCCAAAGCTTGTTCTCCTTTCCTGGCATCTGCTTTCCTCTGAGATAATAACTCTTTCATCAAGCCTCCTATGTGTTACTCTCAGTCCTATGAAGAAAAACACCATTGACTGTGTCCCCGCAAAAGATCTCACTTGGGGGCTGTTTTTGTTCTAGGACTTAATCTGCAGCTGTTAGTTCTTCCAGAACTGTAAGCTAGTTGAAGTCTGGCTCTACAGAACAGCTTAAGCAAGAGGGTCTGGGGTGAGCTTTTACCCTCAAAGTCAGTGTGAAGTGCCAAATGAAGGAGTAAACATTAAATTCAATGCAACAGCATTCCAGCACATGTGCATGGATATGTGTATATCCACCCAAGCACTACACTTCCATTAGACATGTATTTATTCCCAGAATCAGTTTGTTACTGTCCCATACTGAAGAAAGAATATCTCCTTAATCTGCATAGGCCCTGCCACTGAATTTTATTCTTGTATAAACAATGGCAGTCTCCAGCTTTATTCAATTTCTGACTTCCAGGTGATGCCCCAGAACTTCTCTATATAAGGACATAGGTCCCCCTAACTACATCCATTATTTGAAAATTAAAACCTTAAAACAATGAGATATGACTTTTTTCATGTCAGATTGGAAAGGATTAAAAGTTCCATAATGCACAGAATGAACAGGACTATGAGGAAACAGAGGAAGAGATCAAGATGGCAGAATAGTAGGACATGGAGCTCACCTCCTCCCACAAATACATCAAAACTACATCTACATGTGGACAATTCTAATAGAATAGCTACTGAATGCTGGCAGAAGATCTCATACAACCAAAGCTGCAAGAAAGATCACCATGTAACTGCATGTAACTGGGTAAAAGAAAGGGAAAGAAAGGAATCAAGATGGGATCTGCATCCCTGGGAGGGAGCTGTGAAAAGGGAAAGGTTCCCTTACCTGGGAGCCCCTTTCACCAGCTGGGAGATTAGGCGGAATAAATAGGGAGATTTAGAGGCCCAGAGGAGACTGCAGCAGCTGGCATGTGACCGTCAGGACAGAGAGAGACCAGCAGAGTCTGTGCCAACTTGCTGCACTTCCCAACTTGAGACACACACCTGCTTGTGTGCACGGTGCCTGGGTGCTAAAACTCAGCCTTCAGCAGACAGACCTAGGGAGAAGATTAAGTTTGGCTACTCAGAGACACTCAAAAGTCCATGAGAGTTGTCTGGGCCACAGTGGGTGTGCACAGGACAGAGCCCGGGTCCATACTAGGGACTGAAATCTGACCATTTCCTGGCAGGTGCATGACTTCCACAGATTTATGCCATCAGTAGCCTTGTGAACACAGCACCTGTGTGACGTCCAAGTGGATGACTGGCACTTGCTTGGCTGGAGCAGGTCCAGTACCAGCAGCAGTGGGCTTTGTGGGTGTGTTCACATGGAGGGAAGGCTGGGGTCTGGGCTGATTCCCAGAGCTCCCACTGAGGGTCCAAGTGTGTGACTTCAGCAGGATTGTGCTGAAAGTTTTCTGTGCACAGTGCCTCAGGGACATCCATGCTGATTGCCAGTGTTCTCAGAGCTGAGGCAGGGCCGAAGGCAGTGTCAACAGTGTACTATGTGATCATGACAATGAGTGACAGATGATGTCACAGAGTGCATGTCCCAGTGGACAGATCCTGCAGGAGAATACTTAGTGGTTCCTTTCCCAGCAGGAGTACCTACCTCACACTGTAGCTTAGAACAAGATCTGGGGGATTTTACTCCAACAGTTGGGGAGCCGATCCTACCCTTGACAGGGCTGTGACAACCACAGAGTAAAGAGAAGGCCCACTCAATATCCA
Source organism: Physeter macrocephalus (assembly GCF_002837175.3). NCBI lineage: Eukaryota > Metazoa > Chordata > Mammalia > Artiodactyla > Physeteridae > Physeter > Physeter macrocephalus. The sequence continues at coordinate 26,061,408 of NC_041229.1, forward strand.
GTGCAGGCTCTAGTCACTATAACACCAATCACAACCCATATCAAGGGGATAACAGCCAGCATACCTGAGGAAAGATGTGGCAGGGATCCATTCCAAAAACAGCACTCACTCCAAAAATATTAGACTTGGGACTTCCCTGGTGGTCCAGTGGTTAAGACTCCAGGTTTCCCCTGCAGGGGGCACGGGTTGGATCTCTGGTTGGGGAGCTAAGGTCCTGCATGCCATGTGGCACAGCCAAAAAAAAAAAAAAAAAAAAGAAATTAGACTCATACAGGCTCCACAGGGACACTTCCACATAAAAACAGCCCTTTAAGACCACAGTAGATAAATGTTTCTCCTAAACACATAGAGTCAGAGAAATACAGGTAAAGTAAAGAAGCAGAGGAGCCACTTCCAATTAAAAGAACAAGAGAAATCCTCCAAAAGGACAAATAGCAAAACAGATTTTCCATTCTACTAGACCCCAAGTTCAAAAAGAAGGTAATAAAAATGCTGAAGGAATTAAGAAAGGCTATTGAAAGAAATGCAGATCACTGTAAAAAGGAACTAGAAACCATAAAGAAGAGCCAGTCAAAATTTGAGAAGTCAATTGCTGAGATGAAAACTGAGCTAAAGGCAATAAATAGCCAGAGAAAGAATATGTGATCTGTAAGAGATAATAATGGAAATCACCCAATCCGAACAGCAGATGGAAAGACAAAGAAAAAAAAAAAAAGAAAGCAACATACAAGACCTATGGGATAACAGAAAGCATGCCAATCTGTGCATAATAGGGACCCCAGAAGGAGAAGAAAGAGAAAGGGAAACAAAAATGTATTTAAAGAACTTATGGCTGAAAACTTCCCAAACCTAAAGAAGGAAACAGAGGGCTTCCCTGGCGGCGCAGTGGTTGAGAGCCCACCTGCCAACGCAGGGGACACGGGTTCGTGCCGTGGTCCAGGAAGATCCCACATGCCGCGGAGCGGCTGGGCCCGTGAGCCATGGCCACTGAGCCTGCGCGTCCGGAGCCTGTGCTCTGCAGCGGGAGAGGCCACAACAGTGAGAGGCCCACGTACCACACAATAAAACAAATAAAAAAAAAAAAAAGAAGAAAACAGATATCCAGGTACAGGAAGCACAGAGGGTCCCAAAAAAGATGAACCCAAACAGAACCTCACCAAAACACATCATAATTAAAATGGCAAAAGTTAAAGAGAGAATTTTAAAGGCAGCAAGAGAAAAACAAAGAGTTACCAAAGACCCCTATAAGGCTATCTGTTGATTTCTCTACAGAAATGTTGCAGGCCACAGGAGAGGGGCAAGATATATTCAAAGTCCTGAAAGGGAAAAAACTGCAACCTAGGGAGCTCTACCCAGTAAGATTATAACTTAGAATAGAAGAAGAGTTAAAGAATTTCTCAGACAAGCAAAAACTAAAAGAACACAAAAATACTAAACCTATTCTAAAAGAAATATTGAAAGGTCTTCTCTAAACATAAAAGAGGCAAGGATCTATAGTAAAGAGAAAATCACAATAGGAAAAGCAGATCTATAAAAGCACTGTAAATCACTTAAATAAGCTGGTAGATAGATATTTTTAAATAAAAAAATTGTGAAAGTGATTATAACTACACTGAACAGCAAAAGGACAAACATGAAGATGTAAAATATGGCATCAAAATCATAAAATGTGGGGGAGAGGAATAAGAAAATGTAGATTTTTTTAAAGAAAGTGTTGAGTGTATATGACTACCAGTCTAAAACAAGTAGATACACTAATGGGTTAACAATTGAAAACCAGGGTAACCACAAGTCAAAAACATAAAACAGATTCACAAAACCAAAAAGAAGAAAACTCAAGCATAATACAAAAGAAAACCATCAAACCACAAGAGGAAAAACAAAAAGAAAAAGAAAGGAACAAAATAAGAAATAATAATTACCTTAAATGTCAATGGAAAAAATTCTCCAATCTTATACCAATCCTTTTCAAATTCTTCCAAAAGACTGAAGAGGAGGGGACTCTCCCAAAGTCATTCTATGAAGGCACAATCACCCTGATACCAAAACTAGACAAAGACACTACCCCCCAAAAAAAATTACAGGTCAATACCTTTGACGAATATAGATGCAAAAATCTTCAACAAATTATCCGCATACTGAATCCAATAACACCTAAAAAGGATCATACACCATGATCAAATTGGTTTCATCCCAGGTCACAAGGATGGTTCAACATATGCCAGTCAAACAATGTGATACACCACATAAACAAAAGAAATGACAAAAACCACATGATCATCTCAATAGATGTAGAAAAAGCACTTAATAAAATTCAACATCCATTCTTGATAAAAATTCTTACCAAGGTAGGTATAGAGGGACATATCTCAACATAATAAAACTCACAGCCAATATAATAATCAACAGTGAAAACCTGAAAGCTTTCCCACAAAAATCTAGAACAAGACAAGGATGTCCACTATCATGACTTCTCTTCAACACAGTATTGGAAGGCCTAGCCACAGCAATCAGACAAGAAAAAGAAATAAAGTGTATACAAATTGGAAGGGAAAAAGTAAAATTGTCATTATATGCACATGACATGATACTCCACACAGAAAACCCTAAAGACTCCACACAAAAACTACTAGAAATGGCAAACAAATTCAGCAATGTAGCAGGATACAAGATTATCATACAAAAATCTGTTACATTTCTTTACACTAACAGTGAAATATCAGGAAGAGAAAATAAAAAGCAACCACTTTAGGGCTTCCCTGGTGGCGCAGTGGTTGAGAGTCCTCCTGCCGATGCAGGGGACACGGGTTTGTGCCCTGGTCCGGGAAGATCCCACATGCCGTGGAGCGGCTAGGCCCATGAACCATGGCCTCTGAGCCTGTGCATCCAGAGCCTGTGCTCCGCAACGGGATAGGCCACAACAGTGAGAGACCTGCATACCACACACAAAAAAAAGCAACCACTTTAAAAATAGCATCAAAAAATAAAATACTTAGGAATAAATCTGACCAAGGAGGTGAAAGAATATGTTGAGAACTCTAAAGGAAGTTGAAGATGGTTCAGAGAAATAGAAAAATATCCCATGTGCTTGGATTGGAAGAATTAATATTGTTAAAATGGCCATACTAACCAAAGAAATCTACAGGATTAAAGCAATCCCTATCAAATTACTTATGATATTTTTCACAAATCTAGAACAAATAATCCTAAAAGTTATATGGAACCATAAGAGATCCAGAATTGCCAAAACAATCATAAGGAAAAAGAACAAAGCTGGAGGCATAACCCTTCCAGACTTCAGACAATATTGCAAAGCTACAGGAATCAAAAACAGCATGGTTTTGGCACAAAAAGCAAGTGGTGTTGGGAAATTTGGATGGCTTCATGTAAATCAATGAAGTTAGAACACTTCCTCATACCATACACAAAAATAAAATCAAAATGGCTTAAAGACTTAAATGTAAGACATGATACCATAAAATTCCTAGAAACGAATGTAGGCAAAACATGCTCTGTCATAAATCATAGCAATATCAGTCTCCCAAGACAATAAAAATAAAAGCAAAAATAGAAAAATGGGACCTAATCAAACTTATAAGCTTTTACGCAGCAAAGGAACCTATAAAAAAAACTAAAAGACATTTCTCCAAAGAAGATATACAGATTGCCAACAAACACATGAAAGAATGCTCAACATCATTAATCATTAGAGAAATGCAAATCAAAACTACAATGAAATACCATCTCACACCAGTGAGAATGGCCATCATCAAAAAATCTACAAAAAAATAAATGCCAGAGAGGGTGTGGAGAAAAGGGAACCCTCTTACACTGTTGCTGGGAATTTAAATTGATACAACCACTATGGAGAACAGTATGGAGGTTCCTTAAAAAATCTAAAAATAGAACTACCATATAACACGGCAATCCCACTACTGGGCATATACCCTGAGAAAACCATAATTCAAAAAGAGTCATGTACCACAATGTTCATTGCAGCTCTATTTACAATAGCCAGGACATGGAAGCAACCTAAGTGTCCATCAACAGATGAATGGATAAAGAAAATGTGGCACATATATACAATGGAATATTACTCGCCTTAAAAAGAAATGAAATTGAGTTATTTGTAGTGAGGTTGATGGACCTAGGGTCTGTCATACAGAGTGAAGTAAGTCAGAAAGAGAAAAACAAATACCATATGCTAACACATATATTTGGAATTTAAGAAAAAAAAAAGGTCATGAAGAACCTAAGGATAAGACAAAGCAGAAACTAACACACCATTGTAAAGCAATTATACTCCAAAAAAGATGTTAAAAAAAAAAAAAGAATGAAGTCACTAACCACTGCAGTCATTGACCTTTAACACTACCTGAAAGGAATTCATGGTGGAGATCAGGAATGAGGCACTCTGTGCTCTGAGAAAAATTGGCAGAACAGTTTTTCTTCAGATGGATATTTTCAGGAGAAAGTTTTATTAACCCAATTTCTTGCATATTCTCATGCTTAGAGAAGCACTAAAATTATTAGCAGAGAAATCTGCTCCTCATAGCTAGCAGCAGCCTTCTACCAAGATGAGTGCTTGAATACATGTACTCCATTCAACAAAATCATATATATATGACCTGCCCTCTAACTCTTCAGAGTGGTTCCTCAGAGCTATATAAGAGGCTGTCTCCTCTTATAAGTGGCTATCGTCCTCAGTAAGTCCCCAAATAAAACTGAACTTACAGGTCTCAAAACAAAACAAAACAAACACTAAAAGACAACCTACAGAATGAGAAAAAAATATTTACAAATGATGCGACTAACAAGGGCTTGATTTCCAAAATATACAAACAGCTCGTACAGCTCAATATCAAAAAACAAGCATCCCAATCGAAAAATGGGCAGAAGACCTAAATAGACATTTCTCCAAAGAAGACACACAGATGACCAGTAGGCACATGAAAAGATGTTCAACGTCGCTAATTTTTAGAGAAATTCAAATCAAAATTACAATGAGCTATCACCTCACAGTGGTTAGAACGGTCATCATCAAAAAGTCTTCAAATAACAAATGCTGGAGAGGGTGTGGAGAAAAGGGAAGCCTCCTACACTGTTGGTGAGAATGTAAATTGGTGCAGTTACTATGGAGAACAGCATGGAGGTTCCTTCAAAAACTAAAAATAGAGTTGCCATATGATTCAGCAAAACCACTCAAGGACATATATCCAGAAAAGAAGAAAACTTTAGTTTGAAAAGATACATGCACCCCAATGTTCATAGCAGCTCTATTAACAATAACCAAGACATGTTGGCTACCTAAGTGTCCATTGACAGATGAATGGATAAAGATGTTGTTGCTTATATATACAATGGAATATTACTCAGCCATAAAAATGCATGAAATAACATCATTTGTAGAATCATGTATGGACCTGGAGATTATCATACTGAGTGACGTTAGGTCAGACATAGAAAGACAAATATAATATCACTTACATGTGAAAAATTTTAAAATGATACAAATGAACTTACTTACAAAACAGAAACAGATTCACAGGCATAGAAAACAAACTTATGGTTAACAAAGGTGTGGTGGGAGGGATAAATTAGGAGCTTGGGATTAAGAGATACACACTACTATATATAAACTAGATAAACAACAAGGTCCTACTGTATAGCACAGGGAGCTATATTCAAAACCTTTTAATAACCTATAATGGAAAAAAATCTGAAAAAGAATACATATATATATATAACTGAGTCACTTTTCTGTACTCCAGAAACCAACACAACATTCTAAATCAACTGTATTTCATTTGAAAAAAAAAAAAAGAATATGAGGAAACAAGCACTTATATATACTTGCTTGGAGCAGAAATTTGGATAATCTCTTTGGAAACCAATTTGGCAATTTCCCTCAAATTTCCAAATGTTTCCATATATACGGTGATGTATATATGTATCTGTGTTTGTAATAACATAAAAATAAAAGCAGCTTAAAGTTCCACCAATAGAGCAATGGTTAAATACTGGATAAATTGTATATCCCTGTAATGGAATTGTACACAGCTATTTAAAATACTAATGTCAATTTACATAGGGTAATAGGAAAGATCTCCAACATATGTAGTAAAATAAAAAGGCAATATATAAATACTGTATATTTTATATATTTTTAATATATTTATACAAAACATATTTGTGTATATAAATATTTAATCATAGGAAATTTCTGGAAGAATATCAGTCAATGTTGAGACAGAGAACAAATTACCCTTCAAATAGGAGAACTGAAACATCTGTGTAACAGATGATGAAAAGGCTGAGAGACAAAACAGCATAGGGTGAGAAGATGCAGGATTTAACAAAGCAGGAAGTCACTAAGACCCCTAGGCTGGAGAAACACAGGGAGGGGATAATATCACCAAATCCTAGGTGGTAGAGACACTGAAAGGAAGCCAGAACCATAATGTGTCTCCTGAAAGAGAGAGATGGACCACAGAAGAGTTGCAATTGCCTTAGAAATGCCACCTGAAGTCAAGGTGGGTTTCTCCCTCTTCCCACCCTATAGTCTCCCACCAGTATATTTCATTGGCTTAACTTTCCTGAAAAATTGAGGATATGACAGAGAATGGGAAATGAATTCTCTACAGTACAGAACAGATGCGAAATGGGTTCTGAAAGCAAATAAGCAAATGACTGGTAGAATATCACAGAGTAACTTGACTGTGGGAGTACAACTTGAGTTTAGTGACAAAGGAAGACCCTTCTTTTGCATGTTAAATATTTTTTAAAGTACATATTTTATTTTCAGCATAAGAAAATATTTAAGTACAATAGTTTGCTGTTTTAAAAGATTATGAATTGTCATATTGCATAACTTAAGTGTATGATGCTTCAATTACAAGTACTTTTCCCCCTTAAGAGATCAGGGTACCCAGATGTTTACTCTTCTAGTTGTCCAGAGTCCAGAGTTGCCTGATACAACCACAGGAAACTGCTCATTTGAGCAGAGGTGAATTTCAGCATAATGAGGGACGATGAATCTGAATATTTTAGAAGTAGTCAATACTCCCTCTTCTACCAGGGAAAAAAAAGGTCACCTTCCAATTTTGGGACAAAGCAAGGAGTCAGGCCCACAACTGTAGTCACTCCCTTGGTTTGGCTCAACAGCCAGGGACTTCCAGTTGAGCCACTTTTAAAGAGTTTTGTACTGGTAAAATATCTACCAAAACTTCTCTTTGTAGATATGGCACAAGGAAAAAATTGAAGCTTACTTTTCGGGATGATTTTGTGATTGCTTAAGTTTGCTATAAGGTATCTGTTATGCTGGAATAATGTTTGTTGAAAAAAAATATCAGACCTGAAAAGGACCACAGAATGCATCCTTAAAAAAAAAAAAGCTTTATTGAGACATAATTTACATTATATAAAATTCAACTTCTAAAAGCATACAAGTCAGTGATTTTTATTGTATTCACAGAGTTGCACAACCATCACCATAATCTAATTCAAGAAAATTTTCATCAACTCCAATAGAACCTTATACTTACCAGCAATCACTCCCTATTCTGCTCTCTCTCCAGCTCATGGCAACAATTAATGTACTTTCTGTTTCTAAAAATTTGTATATTCTGGATACTTCATAGAAAAGGAATTAAACAATATTATACAAAATAATATGCTTTTTGTAACAGGCTTATTTCATTTAGTATAATGTTTATCCACTTTGTAGTTTGTATCAGTACTTCACTGTTTGTTTGTTTTTTTTACAGCAGAATAATATTTCATTGTGGGGATATAATATGTTTTGCTTCTCCATGAGTTATTTCCACTTTTTTAGTATTGTGAATAATGCAGCTATGAACATTGTGTACAAGTTTTTGTGTGGACATAAGTTTTCAATGTTCTTGGATGTATACTTAGAAGTGGAATTGCTGGGTCATATGGTAAGGGAATGTTTAACTTTTGCAGAACTGTAAACTGTTGTCCAAAGCAACTACAACATTCCATCAGCAATATATGAGGATGGCAATTTCTCCATATTCTTTTATAGTTTGAAAGGTTTACATTTTATTTTTTTTCTAGTTTTATTGAAATATAATTGACATGCAGTATTGGATAAGTTTAAGGTGTACAGAATAATGATTTGGCTTACATACCTGATGAAATGACTACCACAGTAAGTTTAATTAATATTTATCAGATCATATAGATACAAAAAAGAAAGTATTTTTTGTTTTATGCTTCTTTTGTGAAATTTCTTATTAAATATTTTATTCTTTTTTATTCTATCATAAATGGAGTTTTCTTCATTTCCTTAATTTCTTAATACTTTTTCTTAATTTCACATTGAATTATTCATTACTAGTGTATAGAAATACAGCAGATTTTTGTATTTTGATATTGCACCCTGCAATGTTGCTGATTTATATATTAGTTTTCAGCTATAAATTTGTATTTACAGCTATAAATCTCCAACCAAGCATTGATATTCCTTCATCCCAATACTTTTGGTATGGATTGACCCTCTAATATGGGCCAATAAGATATCTTTCTTTTTCTCCAGTCACATCTTGTTGTTGCTGTTGTTATTGTTGTTATAATCTATTTTGTTGATATTAATATAGCCACTTTGGCTCTCTTTTGGGTATTGTTTGCATAGCATCTTTTTCCTTCCTTTTACTCTCAAACTATTCATTTTGATACCTAAAGTGCACCTCTTGCACAAGAGAAGATAGTCATATTATATATTTTATTCATGTCTGTCAATCTCTGACTTGATTGACATGTTTAGCCCATTTACATTTAATATAATTACTGAGAAGGCAAGATACATTTCTGTCGTTTTACTATTTCTTTTCTATAAGTCTGTGTCCTTTTTTGTTCCTCTTTTTCTTCATTACTGTTTCTTTTGTGTTTAACAGGTATTTTCTAGTATACCACTTTAACTCCCTGGTTTCTTTACAATTTTTTTGAGTTATATTAGCGGTTACTCTGAAGTATTAAAATTAACATAAAACCTTCTAGTTCAGATAATAACAACTTATTTTACATAGTATACAAAAGCATTTCTGTAATATAGCTTTGAACCTACTTCTTTTGTGCTATTATTATCATACAAATTACATCTTTATACCTTATAAACCCATCAACACAATTTTGTAATTATTGCTTTATTCAGTTCTTTTTCAAATCATATATGAGGGGGAAAATTACAAACGAAAATACATTTATACTGTCTTTTATATTTATCTATGTAGTTACCTTTATTAGTATTCTTTATATCTTCTTGTCAATTCACATTACCAGCTACTGTCCTTTCCTTTCAGCCTGATGTCCTAACTGTAGTATTTCTTGTAGGGTAGGTAGGTCTGCTGGCAACAAATTCTCTCAATTTTTGTTTATCTTGAAAGGTCTTAATTTCTTCTTCATCTTTGAATAGTAACTTTCCTGGATATTGAAATCTTTGTTGACAGTCTTTTTTTTTTTTGCTTCTGATGTAATTTATTAATGATATCTTATTTATCATGAAAAAATAATAATGAATTTTAACAATACAGTAAGTAACATTTAAAGTCCTATATTTTCAAAGAGGCATGATGTTTTATTCTCTTTAAATCCTTCTGGCATCTAGCTTTTTGCTAGATATAAATCTTTTGCTTGATATAAATCTTCAAAAAAGTATTTGATGCTGACTGCTGCTGTTCTCAAGCTGACAGTCTTTCTCTTTCAGCACTTTGAATGTGTTATTTCACTGCTTTCTGGTGTTCATGGTTTCTGATGAGAAAAGTCAACTGCTAATGTTACTGAGAATCCCTTGTACATGATGAGTCAATTTTCCCTTATTGCTTATAAGATTCTCTTTTTTGGTTTTCAACAGTTTGACTCTCATGTGTCTATGTGTGGGTTTCTTTGGTTTGTCTATTTGCTGTGTGTTGAGTTTCTCAGATGTGTAGATCAAGGTTTTCCTCAAATTTGGGAAGTTTTCAGGCATTGTTTCTTCAAACATTCTTTCTTTTCCTTTTTCCTCTCCTCTTTCTGGGGTCCCCATTATGCCTATGTTGTTTTATTCATTGGTGTCACACAGGACTTTGAAGCTCTGTTCATTATTCTTTTTTACTTTCTGTTCTTCAGATTGTATAATCTCTATCAATCTGTTTCTAATCAAGTTATCTAATACACCATTCTTACTGTTAAAATATACTATTGAGGACTTCTAGTGGTTTTAACATTTCAGTTTTTGTACTTTTCAACTCTAGAATTACTATTTGGTTCCTTTTGATCATTCCTATCTCTTTATTGATATTCACCATTTGGCAAGACATGTTCGAATACTTTCCTAATTTTTAAAACATGATTTCCTTTAGTTCTTTAAGCATATTTAAAATAGCTGATTTTTTTAAAATAAAAAAATAAAATAGCTGATTTTAATCTTTGAGTAGTAAGTCCAATGTCTTGGCTTCCCTAGAGATAGTGTCTGTTGGTTACAATTTTTTTCCTGTATATGGGCCATATTTTCTTATTTTTTTGCATGTCTCTTAATTGTCCTTAAAAGCTGGATATTTTAAATAGTATAATTATTTTTAATTATATGAAAATCTAATCTCCCCTGCTGAGGATTTGTTGTTGTTATTTGGTTATTTTAGTGTCTTTTATAAACTAATACTCTAAAGTCTGTATTTTTTGTTGTGTGTGGTCATTGACATCTCTGCTTGATTAATATAATGGTCAGCTAATCATTGGACAGAGGTTTCCTTAAATGTCTTGAACAAATAAGTGTCTCAGTCTTTGCTGAGAGGCTTTGTGCAGGTATTGGGACATATTTCCAATGCTCTCACAGGCAGTTTACAACTCTTCCTTAGTCTTCACTTCCGGCTTACACAGCCTGAATGTCAATGAGAGATTAGGGCCTTTACAGGCCTTTCCTAGGCATGCACACATCCAAGTATGTGTGTGGCCTTCTAGGTTCCCAGGAATATGTTGGAAATTTTCAAAGCCCCATGTGGACATCTCATTCTCAACTTTTTCTTTTTAAGTGATGTGGTCTGCCTTTTTTAGCCCTGACTACTAATAATCATCATAGTCACTGTTAAACAATTGCTGTGAATTATTTTTGAAAAATGCTCCAGGGATAAGACTATTCACATAGAGTGAGGTCTGAGTCATTCAAATATATAGACAAGCCCTGGGAATGGAGGTTTTTTTTTGTTTTTTTGTTTTGTTTTTTGTGGTATGCGGGCCTCTCACTGTTGTGGCCTCTCCCGTTGTGGAGCACAGCCTCCAGACGCGCAGGCTCAGTGGCCATGGCTCACGGGCCCAGCTGCTCCGTGGCACATGGGATCTTCCTGGACTGGGGCACGAACCTGTGTCCCCTGCATCGGCAGGCAGACTCTCAACCACTGTGCCACCAAGGAAGCCCAAGAATGGAGTTTTTAGTGAGGTATCAGACAGGTCTAATAATGTCAAATTTATGGGGCTTTTAGAGAGCTCCAAGCCCAAATCACACCTTCCAGTAGCCACTAGTTTGCTAGTTACTACAGCTACTGTAGTTATGAGGATGTTTGTTTTCAAAGCTACTGAAGATTTAGGAAAAGGGATATGTATGAAAACAAGTTAAACAAACACCACAAAGCTCAATGTACTTATCATGGTCCAGCTGATGTTCTTGAACAAATGTTCCTCAAATGTTGTAATCCTTCAATTTCAAGAGTTCAGAAATTTTTAATTATTTTGACAATTCTGGCCAATATTCTTGTTGCTTTTCTGGAAGGAAGAGCAGATTTTCATACTTCTTTACTCCAGCATTCTAAAGGTCCTTCTCTATCGGACACTTATGTGTGACTTTGCATTTTTATCAGCCTTCCAAATATCTTTTTCCCACACTCATAATTTACATATATTTTTAAAAGTGGCATTTACACAAAACATGATATTATAAAAAAGGTATTTCTTCCTTGTTAATTTGCTGTGTATATTTCCATATCAATACCTTTACCATCAATTTTAATACCTAAATTCCATTTAAGGTATATTTCCACATTATAAAAAAGATTATGGTATACTTGATACATAGTGCATATATTTAAGTTATGAAATATAACCACAAAATGCACACCCAAGAATGCACCACTCAACTGAAAAATATTTTTAAAATTTTTAGTATTTGCCTTATGTACTGAGGTGCTCCTATGTTGGGTGCATAAATATTTACAATTTTTATATCTTCTTCTTGGATCAATCCTTTGATCATTATGTAGTGTCCTTCCTTGTCTGCAGAGTTTCTGCTGAAAGATCAGCTGTTAACCTTATGGGGATTCCCTTGTGTGTTATTTGTTGTTTTTCCCTTGCTGCTTTTAATATGTTTTCTTTGTATTTAATTTTTGATAGTTTGATTAATATGTGTCTTGGTGTGTCTCTCCTTGGATTTATCCTGTATGGGACTCTCTGTGCTACCTGGACTTGATTAACTCTTTCCTTTCCCATATTAGGGAAGTTGTCAACTATAATCGCTTCAAATATTTTCTCAGTATCTTTCTTTTTCTCTTCTTCTTTTGAGAGTTTCTTGCATTTTCTCTATTCTGTTTCCAAGATTTTGGATCATCTTTACTATCATTATTCTGAATTCTTTTTCAGGTAGACTGCCTATTTCCTCTTCATTTGTTAGGTCTGGTGGGTTTTTACCTTGCTACTTCGTCTGCTGTGTGTTTTTTTGTCTTCTGATTTTGCTTCTCTTACTGTGTTTGGGGTCTCCTTTTGCAGGCTGCAGGTTCGTAGTTCCCGTTATTTTTGGTGTCTGTCCCCAGTGGCTAAAGTTGGTTCAGTGGGTTGTGTAGGCTTCCTGGTGGAGGGGACTAGTGCCTGTGTTCTGGTGGATGAGGCTGGATCTTGTCTTTCTGGTGGGCAGGTCCACGTCTGGTGGTGTGTTTTGGGGTGTCTGTGGCCTTATTATGATTTTAGGCAGCCTCTCTGCTAATGGGTGGGGTTGTGTTCCTGTCTTGATAGTTGTTTGGCATAGACTGTCCAGCACTGTAGCTTGCTGGTCGTTGAGTGTAGCTGGGACTTGGTTTTGAGATGGAGATCTCTGGGAGATTTTCACCATTTGATATTACATTGAACTGGGAGGTCTCTTGTGGACCAGTGTCCTGAAGTTGGCTCTCCTACCTCAGAGGCACAGCATTGACTCCTTGCTGGAGCACCAAGAGGCTTTCATCCACATGGCTCAGAATAAAAGGGAGAAAGAAAGAAAAAGAAAGAAAGAAAGAAAAAGAAAGAAAGAAAGAAAGAAAGAAAGAAAGAAAGAAAGAGAAAGAGGATAAAATAAAATACAATTAAATAACATAAAATAAAATAAAGTTATTAAAATAAAAAATAATTATTAAGAAAAAAATTTTTTTAAGTAAAAAAAACCTCATGGACAGAACCCTAAGACAAATGGGGAAAGCAAAGCTTTACAGACAAAATCTCACACAGAAGCATACACATACACATTCACAAAAAGATGGAAAGCGGAAAAAATAATATATCTTGCTCCCAAAGTCCACTTCCTCGATTTGGGATGATTTGTTGTCTATTCATGTATCTCACAGATGCAGGGTACATCAAGTTGATTGTGGAGATTTATTCCGCTGCTCCTGAGGCTGCTGGGAGAAATTTCCCTTTCTCTTCTTTGTTCGCACAGCTCCTGGGGTTCAGCTTTGGATTTGGCCCTGCCTCTGTGTGTAGGTCACCTGAGGGCGTCTGCTCTCTGCTCAGACAGTACGGGGTTAAAGGAGAAGCTGATTGGGGGCTCTGGCTCACTCAGGTTGGGGGGAGGGAGGGGTACGGATGCGGGGCGAGCGTGTGGCAGCAGAGGCCGGCCTGACGTTGCACCAGCCTGAGGCACACCCTGCGTTCTCCTGGGGAAGTTGTCCCTGGATCATGGGACCCTGGCAGTGGCCGGCTGCACAGGCTCCCGGGAGGGGAGTTGTGGATAGTGACCTGTGCTCGCACACAGGCTTCTTGGTGGCAGCAGCAGCAGCCTTAGCGTCTCATGCCCGTCTCTGTGGTCCGTGCTGTTAGCCGTGACTCTCGCCTGTCTCTGGAGTTCCTTTAAGCAATGCTCTTAATCCTCTCTCCTCACGCACCAGGAAACAAAGTGGGAAGAAAAAGTCTCTTGCCTCTTCGGCAGGTCCAGACTTTTTCCTGGACTCCCTCCCAGCTAGCCGTGGTGCACTAACCCCTTCAGTCTGTGTTCACGCAGCCAACCTCAGTCCTCTCCCTGCCATCTGACCGAAGCCCGAGATTCAGCTCCCAGCCCCTGCCTGCCCCGGCAAGTGAGCAAACAAGCATCTCGGGCTGGTGAGTGCTGGTCGGCACCGATCCTCTGTGCGGGAATCTCTCTGCTTCGCCCTCCACACCCTTGTTGCTGTGCTCTCCTCCTTGGCTCCAAAGCTTCCCCCCTCCGCCACCCGCAGTCTCTGCCTGTAAAGGGGCTTCCTAGTGTGTGGAAACCTTTCCTCCTTCACAGCTCCCTTCCACGGGTGCAGGTCCCATCCCTATTCTTTTGTCTCTGTTTTTTCTTTTTTCTTTTGCTACCCAGGTACGTGGGGAGTTTCTTGCCTTTTGGGAGGTCTGAGTTCTTCTGCCAGTGTTCAGTGGGTGTTCTATATGAGCAGTTCCACGTGTAGATGTATTTCTGATGTATCCGTGGGGAGGAAGGTGATCTCTGCATCTTACTCTTCCACCACCTTCCTCAACTCCTCCAAGGATTGTCTTTTAATGCAGGGTGCTTTGTCCCCATGTGGCGAAGCACTTTTGAAGGTTTCATGGCTTTGTTGGATAGCAGATTGCCACATATAATACAAAGCGGGCTTAGAGAATGTAAATCACCTGTTGCAATTAACCCGTAATTTAAGTAGGACTCTTCGTATTTTCTTTTAAATGCAGCTTCTTTTTGCTGCCAGTCTTAGCGTCTTCTGCTGCCACATCATTTGGTCGCTTCCCCTTCTCAAAGAAGCTCTCCAGCGACGTTTGTTTTTTTACTCATTTTGGCCAGGGTTAACTTGTGGGCTTACCAAAATTGTGACTGAGACAAGTGCAGGAAAGAGGTGCGGATGGAAGTGGTAAATAAAATAATGGGCGGGCCACACGTGGACTAAAATAAGTGTCGGATTCTGACTTAAAGCTTGCCACCAGATGCAGCTGTACAATTGAAGTATATCAACTCACTTGCCACTATAAAGCCTGCCACCAGATTCAGCTTGTCACTTGCCACACACTGATAGGGTATTAATATGAGTCTGCAAGGAACTGATTTATTATGATCTCTGTGCAGTCAAACCTCTCTGCTAACGATAATCTGTATTTGCAGCCACTCCCCAGTGCTAACATCATCGCCTGCCCTCCACCTCAGATCATCAGGCATTATATTCTCATAAGGAGTGCGTTACCTAGATCCCTCACATGTGCAGTTCACAGTAGGGTTAGCCCACCTATGAGAATCTAATGCTGCCGCTGATCTGACAGGAGGTGCTCAGACAGTAATGCGAGAGATGGGGAGTGGTTGTAAATACAGATGAAGCTTCCCTTGCTTGACCACTGCTCACCTCCTGCTGTGTGTCCCAGTTCCTAACAGGCCATGAACCAGTACCAGTCCATGGCCTGGGGGTTGGGGACCCCTGTTTTAAATCATTATAATAGGGGTGTGGAAAAGGAGAGTTGTAGCATAATGGATATAGATTTTCAGTTCTACAAGATGAAAAGTTCTAGAGATCTGTTTCCCAATAATGGGAATATACTCAGCATTACTAAAATCTGTACTGTTGAAAGGGGTAAAGATGGTAAATTTCATGTTACGTGTTTTTTACCACAATAAAAATGGTAGTAGCCTAAAACACTAAAATGTGTTTTAATACTTTATAGTGTTACAGGCTGAATTTATCTGAGGAAGAAAGATATATTGTTGGAAAAAACATTCTGAAAAGCACTTCGGAGGGAAGCTGAACCTCCAGGACCTTAGTGTTTGCTTGGTACCAATTCTTCCCAAAATGAGGAAAGTTAATTTGTATAACAGAATGCAAAGGAGTTGGCGCTCCTGGAAGAAATCCAGGACAGAGAGATTAAAAAAACAGTACAGTGATTGATTAAGGCATGATCTGGCCCTTCCCCATGACCATATGAATTGCTGATGCTAGTAAATTCTTTAGGGAGAAATTCACAAAGACATTTCATTACACATCTGAGTGATTACCACTGCTTGGAGGAGCACTTAGAAGAGCCATTGAGAAGCAAAATTGAAAAGGTCTCAACTGATGTCTAGATTTAAATGGCTTATAAGGCACTTCTTATTCATAATCTAATTAGAATCCACAGTAACTTATAAAATGGTATTAGCATTAGTTCCATTTTACAGGCAAGGAAACTAAGGCTCAGAGATGCTAGGCATGTTGTCCAAAGTCAGGCAATCAATAAGGAAGGAGCACAGTTCTCTGACTGAAGATCCTATACTCTTCTCACATACATTTCCACATTTTCCTCTACCAACACCATGCAAGTCCACAAACATACTCTCTTCAAAACATGCACCTGCCTCCTTAGTGTCAGCTCAAGCCACACATCTACACCTAATATCCAGTGTACAAAATTTGGGGATTAGCACACATATTATCAGAGACTGAGCTCATTGGGTGCAGGAACCATTATTTTATTCATCTTTAAACCCACAGTGCTAGGCTCTTGGTAGATTTTTTAATATGTTTGTTGAATATATGCCATTACGGTTTTATGCATTTATATGACTTCCCATACCAACCTTGTAGGACATGAAATCATTCATTTCTTGATCTCATTGAATGAATCCCAATTTATTGAATTGTCTTAAATTGCTTCCTAGTGTTTTACAGCCTGGGGCCTTATTTCATATATTATATTTTCCCTTAAAAATATTGTCTCCTGGGACTTCCGTGGTGGCACAGTGGTGAAGACTTCGGGCTCCCAATGCAGGGGACCTGGGTTCAATCACTGCTCAGGGAACTAGATCCCACATGCATACCACAACTAAGGAGCCCGCCTGCCACAATCAAGTAAATAAATAAATAAACATTAAAAAAAATATTGTCTCCCTCAAATTTCTACAATAGTGACACCAAGGAGAGCCAACTGATGTGAAGTAAAATCCTTAACATTAGACCACTAAAGAGCTGATATTCTTCAGTCACTTTCCTTATTATTTCTGTCAGCTTAAGGTTAAAATTCTTGAAATGCATGATGTCATTTAAAAGGAAAAAAATCATTCAAATATTCATTTTATTTTTTCATATAAATGAACCTGGAGCTTGCAGAAAGGGTGGTGTGAAAAGACAGAGGAGGCAGGTCAGCATTTCAAAAAAAATCAGAAAAACATGAAGCAAAGCAAAGGCATAAAGCTGTAGACAAATGTGGAGATGGGGGAAGGGAAGAAAGTTGGATACGATTGCTCTTTTGCATCTTTACAGACATACCCTCCTTTAGGCAAATTTAACATATAAAGAAAGACCTGGATTTTCAGGGAAAACAATTAGCAATCATCATAAGGTTTTAAAAGTATTCTGCTTCTCAGAAGAATAAAATAAAGAAGTTATCTTGAAATAATGAGCTTCCTTTCAGAATTTAAGTGTTTGATTTTCAGAAAACAAATTAACTTACATTTTTTCATATAATCATTCAAATGAAAGACTTTCAAAAGTGTCTCCTTTGAAAACTTTTACGTTGGTAATTCAATGCCTCCAAACAATTCAAAACACTCAGCTTCTGACATGTGTGTGGTTGCATTTGTATTCTCTTACGGGGTTATGAGAGAGGTAACTTTTGTTCTCCATTATGGCAATTGTCAGAAATAGTCACAAGAATCTAGGCAAGGCAAAGTAGAAGAGGTGACCACATGTCTCCTTGAAACAGAATGGCAGAGTGGAAAGAATAAAGTTTTTGAGTTTGTACCTATGGTCTTGGACCAATAACATCACCTCTCTCAGCCCCATTTACTTCACAGTAAAAAATAAAGAGTAAGATTGTATTTTGAAGTCATCTAAGGTCCTGAGGAAGTACCTCAAGGGATGAAGAAAGTAACCTAACCCAGAGATAATGTGATCCCTCCATCCAGCTCTAACCAGAAAAACTTCACCTTGGCTTATTTTATTATTGATTGGACTTACGGGAAAGTTTTAATATGACAAAAAAAGGACATGACTAAAAATATTTGAAAAATATTTGAAAACCACTGATCTACTATCCCTTTATAATTCAACATTCCTTGCCTCTGTAACCTATCAGCCTCAGGTTTTTTCACCAGCAAGATGGAGAGAATGTCTACATCATAGGGTGATTCTTCGGGCTAATGGTAATATTTAACATATATTGAGGGCTCGAAATAGGCCAGGTACTCTAAGTCTTCTACATGTATAATCTAATTTAATCCTTACAACAACCAAATAAGGTTATTATTAGCTTCAATTTACATATAAAATAATAACTGAAGCATAGAGAAACTTGTCCAAAGCCACACAGCTGGTAGGCAAATGAGCAAGTTTTTTTATTGAAGTACAGTTGATTTACAATGTTGTGTTAGTTTCTGCTATACAGCAAAGCAAATCAGTTATCTGTATATATATTCCTTTTTATATTCTTTTCTATTATGTTTTATTACAAGATATTGAATATAGTTCCCTGTGCTATACAGTAGGACATTTTTTAAAATCTATTTTATACATAGTAGTTTGTATTTGCTAATCCCAAACTCCTAATTTATCCCTACCCCACCCTCTTTCCCCTTTGGTAACCATAAGTTTGTTTTCTATGTCTGTGAGTCTGTTTCTGTTTTGTAAATAAGTTCATTTTTGTCATATAAGTGATATATATGTCTTTCTCTTTATGTCTTACTTCACTTAGTATGATGATATCTAGATCCATCCATGTTGCTGCAAATTGCATTATTTCATTCCTTTTATGGCTGGGTAGTATTCCATTGTGTGTGTGTGTGTGTGT
>NC_041229.1:26080520-26090129 GCF_002837175.3 Physeter macrocephalus
ACATTTTCTTTATCCATTCATCTGTCGATAGACATTTAGGTTGCTTCCATGTCTTGGTTATTGTAAATAGTGCTGCTATGAACATTGGGGTGCAGGTATGTTTTTGAATTATAGTTTTCAAGGAGCTAGTTTTAAACTCAGAACCTCTAACTCCAGAGTACATGAATGTAACCACTGCACCATGAGAAACACATAGGCAAGCATCAAACACACTGCTGAGCTAAGTAGGTACTCACTGATGACTAATTCCTTTCTCTCTGAAACTAATTCTACTCTCTTTTCTGTGTGGGTGCAGATATTGAGTAATAAATAACAACACAGTATACTAGAAGACACAAATAAGAGCTTAAGCACACATACTATAACAGAAAAGAAGAAAACAAATTGTCAATCTGTGGCAGATATTAATTAAGAAGTGGATTTCTACCTGGACCTTGCAGAAAGGGTGGTGTGAAAAGACAGAAGAGGCAGGTCAGCATTTCAAAAAAAATCAGAAAAACATGAAGCAAAGCAAAGGCTTAAAGCTGTAGACAAAGGTGGAGATAGGGGGAAGGGAAGAAAGTTGGATATGATTGCTCTTTTGCATCTTTACAGACATACCCTCCTTTAGGCAAATTTAACATATAAAGAAAGACTTGGATTTTCAGGGAAAACAATTAGCAATCATCATAAGGTTTTAAAAGTATTCTGCTTCTCAGAAGAATAAAATAAAGAAGTTATCTTGAAATAATGAGCTTCCTTTCAGAATTTAAGTGTTTGATTTTCAGAAAACAAATTAATTTACATGCTATTTTAAAATATATATTCATTCCTAAATCAGTGGGATACATGTTTGTTTTAAGAGCAGAAACTTTTCCTTCAAACCAAATATTTTATAGGATCTTAATATATAAAACAGACGAAAAATGAGAGCTGCTCTGGCTGAAGCCAAAATGTTAAATGTCTTGCCTCCTGTGTAACACTATGGAGCCTAGATCAGCAAAAAGGAGTCCTTCAAGAATGAATAGCACCTCTCTAAGCCCAAGTGATTGTGCAATTCTCTGTGTATTCAAAAAAATATAACTGACCAGCCTGTCTGGCTATTGTCGGTTGTATAATGTTACCAACTGGCCAGGGTTTGAATTCAAACAGCAATAACAGGTGGCAGAAGTGTAGCTGATGGCTCCTGCCAACGTGAAACCAGGTAAAGTTAACATAAGCCAATGTAGTATGTTGTTTTGTTAAGTGGTATTTTACTTGCCTTTTCTATTTCTATTTCTCTGTGTGTGATATGTTACTTTTTCATACCATTTCTTACAAGTTAACAAAAATGTTATCCAGGGAGAGTTGGGAGAATGCCAGTTTTCTTCTTGAATATGGGACAAAACCAACTGGAATTTTTCTCCTCTGTTATTTTACTGGTAAACATGACTTTCTGCTCTATTTTGATAAGCATGTTCCAAGTTCTCTCGACTCTCATTTTGTGTAGAATCACCACCACATAAAAAGAACAGAAGATTAGCATTTCTGCAATGTATAACAGTCAGGCACTTGAGAAATTCAGGTCTTCCCAATTGCTAGATTATGAAAAACTGTTAATAGAAGAGAAGCAATTTCCTTTCTCTAAAATCAGGTTCCATTGGGCCCTACAGAATCATTTCACTAACTAGGAATTGGAACTCTAGCCCCACTGGGATGCCTGCACAAAATGAAATGAAATGTGCAGTCTTATCTGTCTCCAAAAGAAGGCGTATAAGCCCTTCCACACAGGAGTTTTAAATTATCTGCACATTACTTTTAAGTATAGTAGAAATTGGTGAGGAAATCACCTTCTTCCATTCTCCCTCAGAGTATTCCTGATTTTCTGCTCCGTTAGAAAGGGGCTATTACATTTTACAAAGAAGAGATCATTCAAGGTATATAGACATACAGGGTTGGGAACAAAAAAAGACGTCTTATACCAGCCAGTGCAAGTCCTGGAAAGCTATTCCAGAGACTGCAGGAGAGGCCAAATCTCGGAGGAAGCTGTGAGGGATGGAAAGAAAATAACCTCTGACGTCAGCTTACTATGTTCTACAAACTGTGCCAGGCAGTGCACATGTTGGAGTAGCTCTCCACTGATTCCTTCACAACCCTTTAGATAGTCATCCCCTACTGCCTTCCAAATCCACCCCTTGTCTCCAACAGCTGGGTGCCCTCAGGAATGCCTATGAGTTCCACCTGCCTTTCCCAGAAAAGTTTACCTATGGACCTTTTCTGAGCTCTTCCTCTTTCCCTCTTCCTATGCTCTTTACCCAAGGTCTTGCTAGGTGACAGCTAATCTGTTCAAATAATTGATGGATTTTAATGTATTATTGAGTTTCCTTTCCCAGACTACATGTCAATAACACCTTGGCCTGGCAGACAAATTCAAGATCTTTACTTCTGATGGAATTTTAATCCAATGATAAATAAGGATATAGAAGAATGTGGCTGCTCAAGTCAATCTCCATTACCTAGGTTTAAAATCTTGAAATATTGAGAGGCCTTGAGTTCTTTAGAAAAATGATAGAAAAGATCATTGGAAACTTTACCCTCACTTAACACTAGATTCCCAACCCTCTTCAAAAACCCTTTGCCTTCTCCTGCCTGGCTTTCCACTAATTCTCATCACACTCCCATCTCCAGAGTGCTGATTTTATTTTTGTTCTGCTTTTTCCTTTGTATTTGCAAAAATGAAACAAACACCACCATAAACAGTCACAGGAACATGTTTGTTTTACAATGTTTACCTTCTAGTAAACATGAGAGGACAAAAGAATCAACCAAACATCATAACAAGATCAGTTAAGAATCTGTCCTCATGCAGGTAGAAGTGTAGTTTAGGATTTGAACACTGATGCTAGCAGCATATGCCCAGCCTTCTTGTTATAATAACACTCTAAAATATACCAAGCTTATTGAAACTATTACATAATGAGGAGTAACTTAGAATGTAGCTAGTTATCAACCCAGGTTTTCCTCCACACAAAAGATATGAGATGCCTTTGGGGAAATGCAAAGAGGTAGAGGGGCTGTAAGTTGAAGCTTAGGCTGACTTTTTCAGAATGAAAATGGTTTCTAAATAAAATACTCCAATAGGGTGAGAATTAGAATCCTGAAATCAATGGCTATAAAATTTTATGTTCACACAGTACCAAACTTTCAGGCTTCAAAGAGGAGTTAGCCTAGAAAGCAAAGAAATAAGCTTGCATTTGCCCTCCAGGGCAAGTTGAGAAAGTAAGGTGATGAGGCCAAGACTAGGAGTTGTCCCAGATCAACGTTATTTTCAACTTTCTTACCTACATAATCCCTGTGTGTAGATTCCTCTTCTCCAAGATTTCAGGAGAGGATATGAAAAAAGTCCTAAGAATCAAGAAGCATGATCAGAAGGGGGGGAAAAAAGATATGTAAGTATGAGGAAATATGACAAATCTCATTTATTTTTACTTACCTAGAGAGACCCAGTCTGGAAGGTATAATTTTTCTTATCTGAAATTATCCAATATCCTGCTGCCAGATTTGTCTTCCTCAAGAAAAGATCTGATAATGTCAGACATAAAGCAAGGAAACTTCCAGGCTTTACAATCTGTGTCTGCCTAATCGCATTTAGAAAAATCCACCACCACCACCACTTACCCCCACCTGCAAATGCTGGTATATCTTATATTCACTGGGGAAAGAGGAGAGAAAACAACAGACTTGGGGAAGTGTAGACTTGAAATGTGTTAGACTCTAAATGTCCCAAGTATTAATTCAATAATGCTCTCTGGATATTTACTAAACATTTCAGCCTACTAAATTTCACCTGGAATTTCAGTTTCTAAGAAAAATGAAATCCTGTGATCATCCAGAACACTTTTATTCTAAAGATGTATGGTTTGGTTCTTTAAGACCCAATGCCCTGCTTCTAAAACACTCTCTAAAGCCCCCTTAACTCTCTAAACATAAATTCAAAGATTATCTACATATACCATTCAAAGGTAAATAAAAGAAAAGCCATTTATAATAAAATAATATCTTTTTAATATTTAAAAATCAGATGGGACATGGGGCAAATCTCTGTTTTGCTAACTCCTCATATAATGCAGCCTGTCTAGCATCCCTGGCTCAGATCCCTGCAATTCCAATAGTACTCCCCAATTATATGACAACTAAATCCTCTCACAAATATCTTAACCTCTACCAGCTCTACTGTGAAGCACTGATCAAGCTGGTCTGCAAAAATCTACCTGTAACAACAGCTGAGACTGAGAGATTCACTCTGCCATACTTGCATAGAGACTCCATTCCACAAGGAAAGACATTCAATATCAATCAAGCTGGTGCTTTTGCTCTAACTTCTAAATTGATCTTGTCACTCAATTAGCCCTGACTAAAAGTTTTAAAAATTGTGTTGTATGTAAAAATTATGTTAATTGTGAATGGAAATCTCAGGATGAAAAGTAAAACTTCATCCAGTAAAAATTGGGTTGTATGACACCAAACATTTGAATATTTCCAAATATAGGCCTCTAATCATATATCTAGATAATGGATATCCACACAGTATGGCAGATGATTGAATGAAGTTTCATCTAGATTTTTTTCACATTTTATAGACCAGAGAGGAAATGTATGTCTGTCAACACACATCTAATCCCGGAATAGTGATGCCTCATACACATAGAAAAGTATTACTCTTGTGGAAATAAGTCTGCATTTTCTTAATACCTATTCCCCAGCACAACCTTACCCCCTTTTGCGATATGTTACATTTCCAAGATAGCATTCATTCATGCACTCATTTATTCATTCTTCAGAATTTACTGAAGAGCTCTTATAAACCAGTCACTCTTCTAGTCATATAAACATTAATGACATGGCCCAGGCCCTCCAGAAGCTCATAGTTATATTTAGGAGTCAGACATGAAAAATAATTACAACACATACAATGTTTCAAGAATATAGTTATATACCTAGTTCAGTGTTAACAAGAGGTAGCTTAGAGTAAGGGTTCTGAAGTCAGGATGCCAGACTCAAATTCTAGTCTTTCTATTTATTTCCTTTGTAATTTTACACAACTCACTGTGCCTCATTTTCCTCAGTTATAAAATGGAAATAATAATACAACCAATAACTCTGTGGACTTCATAGGTTTTTTTGTGAAGATTAAAATATATATATGGAACATATTTAGACTACACTCATTAAGTGCCTATTGTTATTATTATTGTTAAGTGCATGCAGAGAGAACGGATTTTATTTTAAGGTACTGAAGGGTAGCAAAGGCTTTTCTGGAGATTTTGATTAATACCCTAAATATCAAAAGAGTTTTCCAAAATAATGTTATCCTCCTCCCAATTCCTCAGCCCGTTATCCAGTGTTCTGGACAGGAACACATATCAGTTTAAAGATGGTGAAACAATCTGATTAGCCATGGATAAGAGAATAGTTAAATGAGTTAGAGACCTTTTATCCTTGTTCAACACTGTGTCTCAGGACTAACACAGGAACTTAATAATTACTTATATAAATAATTCAATCAATGGAATGTCATTTAGCCATCAATGTATATATTGGGTTTGCCAAAAAGTTCATTCGTTTTTTTCCGTAAGATGGTTCTAGTAGCGCTTAGTTGTCTTTAACTTCATTCAAAACAATTTTGTTAGATTGTATTTTAACAGCTGTCATATCAGTGTGCATTTTTTAAAAAAATCAAAATTGATGAATTTTTGTGTAGCCATTTTAATATTGAAGATGGAAAAAAAAAGCAACATTTTGGGCATATTATGCTTTATTATTTCAAGAAAGGTAAAAACGCAACTGAAACGCAAAAAAAAGATTTGTGCAGTGTATGGAGAAGGTGCTGTGACTGATCGAACATATCAAAAGTGGTTTGTGAAGTTTCGTGCTGAAGATTTCTCGCTGAACACTGCTCCACAATCGTGTAGACCGGTTGAAGTTGATAGCAATAAAACTGAGGACATTAATGGAGAACAATCAATGTTATACCACGTGGGAGACAGCCAACATACTCAAATATCCAAATCAAGCTTTGAAAATCATTTGCACCAGCGTGGTTATGTTAATCACCTTGATGTTTGGGTTCCACATAAATTAAGAGAAAAAAACCTTCTTGACTGTGTTTCCTCATGCAGTTCTCTACTTAAATGTAACAAAAACATTCCATTTTTAAAAACATTTTTATTGGAATATAATTACTTTACAATGGTGTGTTAGTTTCTCCTTTATAACAAAGTGAATCAGTTATACATATACATATATCCTCATATCTCTTCCCTCTTGCCCTCCCTCCCACCCTCCCTATCCCACCCTTCTAGCTGGTCACAAAGCACCGAGCTGATCTCCCTGTGATATGCGACTGCTTCCCACTAGCTATCTATTTTACATTTGGCAGTGTATATATGTCCATATATACAATACCACTCTCTCACTTTGTCCCAACTTACCCTTCCCCCTCCCCGTGTCCTCAACTCCATTCTCTAGTACGTCTACGTCTTTATTCCCATCTTGCCCATAGGTTCTTCATGACCTTTTTTTTTTTTTTAAGATTCCATATATATCTGTTACATACGGTATTTGTTTTTCTCTTTCTGACTTACTTCACTCTGTATGACAGACTCTAGGTCCATCCACCTCACTACAAATAACTCAATTTCGTTTCTTTTTGTAGCTGAGTAATATTCCATTGTATATATGTGCTACATATTCTTTATCTATTCATCTGTCGATGAACACTTAGGTTGCTTCCATGTCCTGGCTGGTTGTAAATAGAGCTGCAATGAACTTTGTGATACATGACTCTTTGAATTATGGTTTTCTCAGGGTATATGCCCAGTAGTGAGATTGCTGGGTCATAGGGTAGTTCTATTTTTAGTTTTCTAAGGAACCTCCATACTGTTCTCCATAGTGGCTGTATCAATTTACATTCCCACCAACAGTGTAAGAGGGTTCCCTTTTCACCACACCCTCTCCAGCATTTATTGTTTGTAGATTTTTTGATGATGGCCATTCTGACCAGTGTGAGATGATATCGCATTGTAGTTTTTAAAAAATTTTTCTAATTTAAGATTATTTATTTTCTTATACAGCGGGTCCATATTAGTCATCAATTTTATACACATCAGTGTATACATGTCAATCCCAATCTCCCAATTCATCACACCACCACCACCACTGCCCTGCTGCTTTCCCCACTTGGTATCCATACGTTTGTTTTCTACATCTGTGTCTCAATTTCTGCCCTGCAAACCGGTTCATCTGTACCATTTTCCTAGGTTCCACATATATGCGTTAATGTACTATATTTGTTTTTCTCTTTCTGACTTACTTCCCTCTGTATGTCACCCTCTAGATCCATCCACATCTCTACAAATGACCCAATTTCGTTCCTTTATATGGATGAGTAATATTCCATTGTATATATGTACCACATCTTCTTTATCCATTTGTCTGTCAATGGGCATTTAGGTTGCTTCCATGACCTGGCTATTGTAAATAGTGCTGCAATGAACATTGGGGTGCATGGGTCTTTTTGAATTACGGTTTTCTCTGGATATATACCCAATAGTGGGATTGCGGGATCACATGGTAATTGTATTTTTAGCTTTTTAGGAACCTCCATTTTAAGGAACCTCCATACTGTTCTCCATAGTGGCTGTATCAATTTACATTCCCACCAACAGTGCAAGAGGGTTCCCTTTTCTCCACACCCTCTCCAGCATTTGTTGTTTGTAGATTTTCTGATCATGCCCATTCTAACTGGTGTGAGGTGAGGACTCATTGTAATTTTGATTTGCATTTCTTTAATAATTAGTGATGTTGAGCAGCTTTTCATGTGCTTCTTGGCCATCTGTATCTCTTCTTTGGAGAAATGTCTATTTATGTCTTCTGCCCATTTCTGGATTGGGTTGTTTGTTTCTTTAATATTGAGCTGCATAAGTTTTGTATACATTTTGGAGATTAATCCCTTCTCCGTTGATTCATTTGCAAATATTTTCTCCCATTTTGAGGGTTGCCTTTTCATCTTGTTTATGGTTTCCTTGCTGTGCAAAAGCTTTGAAGTTTCTTTAGGTCCCATTTATTTATTTTTGTTTTTATTTCCACTACTCTAAGAGGTGGATCAAAAAAGATCTTGTTGTGATTTATGTCAAAGAGTGTCCTTCCTATGTTTTCCTCTAAGAGTTTTATAGTGTCCGATCTTACATTTAGGTCTGTAATCCATTTTGACTTTATTTTTGTGTATGGTGTTAGGGAGTGTTCTAATTTCATTCTTTTACATGTAACTGTCCAGTTTTCCCAACACCACTTGTTGAAGAGACTGTCTTCTCTCCATTGTATATCCTTGCTTCCTTTGTCATAGATTAGTTGACAATTGGTGCATGTGTTTACCTCTGGGCTTTCTATCTTGTTCCATTGATCTAAGTTTCTGTTTTTGTGCCAGTACCATATGGTCTTGATTACTGTAGCTTTGTAGCATAATCTGAAGTCAGGGAGTCTGATTCCTCCAGCTCCGTTTTTTTCCCTCAAGTCTGTATTGGCTATTCGGGGTCTTCTGTGTCTCCATACCAATTTTAACATATTTTGTTCTAGTTCAATAAAAAAATACCATTGGTAATTTGATGGGGATTGCATTGAATCTGCAGATTGCTTTGGGTAGTAGAATCATTTTCACAATATTGATTCTTCCAATCCAAGAACATGGCATATCTCTCCATCTGTTGGTATCATCTTTAATTTCTTTCATCAGTGTCTTATAGTTTTCTGAGTACAGAACTTTTACCTCCTTAGGTAGGTTTATTCCTAGGTATTTTATTCTTTTGTTGCAGTGGTGAATGGGATTGTTTCCTTAATTTCTCTTTTTGATCTTTCATTGTTAGTGTATAGGAATGCAAGAGATTTCTGTGCATTAATTTTGTATCCTGCAACATTAACAAATTCATTGATTAGCTCTAGTAGTTTTCTGGTGGCCTCTTTAGGATTCCCTATATATAGTATCATGTCATCTGCAAACAGTGACAGTTTTACTTATTCTTTTCCAATTTGTTTTCCTTTTATTTCTTTTTCTTCTCTGATTGCCATGGCTAGGACTTCCAAAACTATGTTGAATAATAATGATGAGAGTGGACATCCTTGTCTCATTCCTGATCTTAGAGGAAATGCTTTCAGTGTTTCACCATTGAGAACGATGTTGGCTGTAGGTTTGTCATATAATGCCTTTATTATATTGAGGTAGGTTCCCTCTATGCCCAGTTTCTGGAGAGTTTTTACCATAAATTGGTGTTGAATTTTTTCAAAAGCTTTTTCTGCATCTATTGAGATGATCATATGGTTTTTATTTTTCAATTTGTTAATATGGTGTATCACATTCATTGATTTAAGTATATTGAAGAAACCTTGCATCCCTGGGATAAATCCCACTTGATCATGGTGTATGATCCTTTTAATATGTTGTTCGATTCTGTTTGCTAGTATTTTGTTGAGGATTTTTGCATGTATATTCATCAGTGATATTTGTCTGTAATTTTCTTTTTATGTAGTATCTTTGTCTGGTTTTGGTATCAGGGTGATTGTGGCCTCATAGAATGAGTTTGAGAGTATTCCTTCCTC
>NC_041229.1:26090154-26105472 GCF_002837175.3 Physeter macrocephalus
TTATCTTCTCAAAGAACCAGCTTTTAGTTTTATTGATCTTTGCTATTGTTTTCTTTGTTTCTATTTCATTGATTTCTGCTCTGATCTTTATGATTTCTTTCCTTCTGCTAACTTTGGGTTTTGTTTGTTCTTCTTTCTCTAGTTCCTTTAGGTGTAACTTTAGATTGTTTATTTGAGATTTTTCTTATTTGTTGAGGTAAGGTTGTACTGCTATAAACTTCCCTCTTAGAACTGCTTTTGCTGCATCACATAGGTTTTGGATCATCGTGTTTTCATTGTCATTTGTCTCTAGGTATTCTTTGATTTCCTGTTTGATTTCTTCAGTGATCTCTGGTTATTTACTAACATATTTTTTAGCATCCTTGTGATTGTGTTTTTTACGTTTTTTTTACATGTAATTCATTTCTAATCTCATAGCGTTGTGGTCAGAAAAGATGCTTGATATGATTTCAATTTTCTTAAATTTACTGTGGCTTGATTTGAGACCCAAGGTGTGATTTATCCTGGAGAATGTTCTGTGTTCACTTGAGAAGAAAGTGTAATCTGTGGTTTTTGGATGGAATGTCCTATAAATATCAATTAAATCTATCTGGTCATTGTGTCACTTAAAGCTTCTGTTTCCTTATTTATTTTCATTTTGGATGAACTGTCCATTGGTGTAAGTAATGTGTTAAAATCCCCCAATATTATTCTGTTACTATCGATTTCCTCTTTTATAGCTGTTGGCTGTTGCCTTATGTATTGAGGTGCTCGTATGTTGGGTGAATATATATTTATAATTGTTATATCTTCCTCTTGGATTGACCGACCCCTTCATCATTATGTAGTGTCCTTCCTTGTCTCTTGTAACATTCTTTATTTTAAAGTCTATTTTATCTGATATGAGTATTGCTACTCCAGCTTTCTTTTGATTTTCATTTGCATGGAATATCTTTTTCCATCCCCTCACTTTCAGTCTGTATGTGTTCCTAGGTCTGAAGTGGGTCTCTTTTAGACAGCATATAAAGGGGTCTTCTTTCTGTATCTATTCAGCAAGCCTGTGTGTTTTGGTTGGAGCATTTAATCCATTCACGTTTAAGGTAATTATCAACATGCATGTTCCTGTGACCATTTCCTTAATTGTTTTAGTTTGTTTTTGTAGGTCTTTTTCTTCTCTTGTGTTTCCCACTTAGAGAAATTCCTTTAGCATTTGTTGTAGAGCTGGTTTTGTGGTGCTGAATTTTCTTAGCTTTTGCTTGTCTTTAAAGCTTTTGATTTCTCCATCAAATCTGAATGAGATCCTTGCCGTGTAGAGTAATCTTGGTTGTAGGTTCTTCCCTTTCATCATTTTAAGTATATCATGCCACTCCCTTCTTGCTTGTAGAGTTTCTGCTGAGAAATCAGCTGTTAAACTTATGGGAGTTCCCTTGTATGTTATTTGTCACTTTTCCCTTGCTGCTTTCAATAATTTTTCTTTGTTTTTAATTTTTGCCAGTTTGATTACTATATGTCTTGACCTGTTTCTCCTTGGATTTATCCTGTATGGGACTCACTGCAGTTCCTTGACTTGGGTGGCTATTTCCTTTCCCATGTTAGGGAAATTTTCCACTATAATCTCTTCAAATAAAATATTTGGGTTTCTTCTCTCTCTCTTCTCCTTCTGGGACCCCTATTATGCGAATTTTGTTGCATTTAATGTTGTCCCAGAGGTGTCTTAGGCTGTCTTCATTTCTTTTCATTATTTTTCCTTTATTCTGTTCAGCAGCAGTGAATTCCACCTTTCTGTCTTCCAGGTCACTTATCCGTTCTTCTGCCTCAGTTATTCTGCTATTGATTCCTTCTAGTGTAGTTTTCATTTCAGTTATTGTAGTGTTCATCTCTGTTTGTTTGTTCTTTAATTCTTCTAGGTCTTTGTTAAACATTTCTTACATCTTCTCGATTTTTGCCTCCATTCTTTTTCTGAGGTCCTGGATCATCTTCACTATCATTATTCAGAATTCTTTTTCTGGAAGGTTGCCTATCTCCACTTCATTTAATTGTTTTTTTCTGGGGTTTTATCTTGTTCATTCATCTTGTACATAGTCCTCTGCCTTTTCATCTTGTCTATCTTTCTGTGAATGTGGTTTTTTTTTCCACAGGCTACAGGATTATAGTTCTTCTTACTTCTGCTGTCTGCCCTCTGGTGGATGCGGCTATCTAATAGGCTTGTGCCAGTTTCCTGATGGGAGGGACTTGTGGTAGGTAGAGCTGACTGTTGCTGTGGTGGGCAGAGCTCAGTAAAACTTTACTCTGCTTGACTGCTGATGAGTGGGGCTGGGTTCCCTCCCTGTCTGTTGTTTGGCCTGAGGCGACCCAACACTGGAGCCTACCTGGACTTTTTAGTAGGGCTAATGGTGGGCTCTGGGAGGGCTCACGTCTATGAGTACTTCCCAGAACTTCTGCTGCCAGTGTCCTTGTCCCCATGGTGAGCCACAGCTACCACCCACTTCTGCAGGAGACCCTCCAACACTGGCAGGTAGATCTGGTTCTGTCTCCCCTGGGATCACTGCTCCTTCCCCTGGGTCCTATGTGCACACTGCTTTGTGTGTGTCCTCCAAGAGCGCAGTCTCTGTTTCCGCAAGTCCTGTCGAAATCCTGCAACCAAAATCCCACTAGCCTTCAAAATCTGATTCTCTAGGAATTCCTCCTCCCATTGCTGGACCCCGAGTTTGGGAACCTGACTTGGGCTCAGAACCTTCACTCCAGTGGGTGGACTTCTGTGGTATAAGTGTTCTCCAGTCTGTGAGTCACCCACCCAGCAGTTATGGGATTTGATTTTACTGTGATTGCGCCCCTCCTACTGTGTCACTCTGGCTTCTCCTTTGTCTTTGGATGCAGAGTATCTTTTTTGGTGAGTTCCAGTGTCTTTCTGTCGATGATTGTCCAGCAGCTAGTTGTGATTCTGGTGTTCTCACATATGTTTTCCTCTAAGAGTTTGATAGTGTCTGGCCTTACATGTAGGTCTTTAATCCATTTTGAGTTTATTTTTGTGTATGGTGTTAGGGAGTGTTCTAATTTCATTCTTTTACATGTAGCTTTCCAGTTTTCCCAGCACCACTTAATGAACAGGCTGTCTTTTCTCCATTGTATATTCTTGCCTCCTTTATCAAAGATAAGGTGACCATATGTGCGTGGGTTTATCTCTGGGTTTTCTATCCTGTTCCATTGATCTATATTTCTGTTTTTGTACCAGTACCATACTGTCTTGATTACTGTAGCTACTGAAGTCTGAGAGCCTGATTCCGCCAGCTCCATTTTTCTTTCTGAAGATTGTTTTGGCTATTCAGGGTCTTTTGTATTTCCATACAAATTGTGAAATTTTTTGTTCTAGTTCTGTGAAAAATTCCAGTGGTAGTTTGATAGGGATTGCATTGAATCTGTAGGTTGTTTTGGGTAGGATAGTCATGGTCACATTGTTGATTCTTCTAATCCAAGAACATGGTATATCTCTCCATCTATTTGTATCATCTTTAATTTCTTTCCTCAGTTTCTTATAATTTTCTGTATACAGGTCTTTGGTCTCCTTAGGTCTGTTTATTCCTAGTTATTTTATTCTTTTGTTGCAATGGTAAATGGGAGTGTTTTCTTAATTTCACTTTCAGATTTTTCATTAGTGTATAAGAATGCAAGAGATTTCTGTGTATTAATTTTGTATCCTGCTACTGTACCAAATTCATTGATTAGCTCTAGTAGTTTTTTGGTAGCATGTTTCGGATTGTCTTTGTATAGTATCCTGTCATCTGCAAACAGTGACAGCTTTACTCCTATTCCGATTTGGATTCCTTTTATTTCTTTATCTTCTCTGATAGCTATGACTAAATTGATAAACCATTAGCCAGACTCATCAAGAAAAAAAGGGAGAAGACTCAAATCAATAGAATTAGATTTGAAAAAGGGGAAGTAACAACTGACACTGCAGAAATACAAATGATCATGAGAGATTACTACAAGCAACTATATGCCAATAAAATTGAAAACCTGGAAGAAATGGACACATTCTTAGAAATGCACAGTCTTCCAAGACTGAACCAGGAAGAAATAGAAAATAAGAACAGAACAATCACAAGCACTGAAATTGAAACTGTGATTAAAAATCTTCCAACAAACAAAAGCCCAGGGCCAGATGGCTTCACAAGCGAATTCTCTCAAACATTTAGAAAACTGCTAACACCTATCTTTCTCAAACTCTTCCAAAATATAGCAGAAGGAGGAACACTCCCAAACTCATTCTACGAGGCCACCATCACTCTGATACCAAAACCAGACAAAGATGTCACAAAGAAAGAAAACTACAGGCCAATATCACTGATGAACATAGATGTAAAAATCCTCAACCAAATACTAGCAAACAGAATCCAACAGCACATTAAAAGGATCATACACCATGATCAAATGGGGTTTATCCCAGGAATGCAAGGATTCTTCAATATATGCAAATCAATCAATGCAATACACCATATTAACAATTTGAAGGAGAAAATCCATATCATCCTCTCAATAGACGCAGAGAAAGCTTTCGACCAAATTCAACACCCATTTATAATTAAAATCCTACAGAAAATAGTCATAGAGGGAATTTACCTCATCATAATGAAGGCCATATATGACAAACCCACAGCCAAGATCATCCTCAATGGTGAAAAACTGAAACTATTTCCACTAAGATCAGGAACAAGACAAGGTTGCCCACTCACCACTATTATTCAACATAGTTTTGGAAGTTTTAGTCACAGCAAACATTCCATTTTTAAAACAAATTGTGATGGATGAAAAGTGGATACTCTACAATAATGTGGAATGGAAGAGATCATGAGGGCAAGTGAAATGAACCACCACCAGCCATACCAAAGTCCGGTCTTCATCCAAAGAAAGTGATGTTGCGTATATGGTGGGACTGGGAGGGAATCCTCTATTATGAGCTCCTGCCGGAAAAGCAAACGATTATTTCCAGCAAGTACTGCTCCCAATTAGACCAACTGAAAGCAGCACTCGACAAAAAGCGTCCAGAATTAGTCAATAGAAAACACGTAATTGTCCATCAGGATAACGTAAGGCCTCATGTTTCTTTGATGACCAGGCAAAAACTGTTACAGCTTCTCTGGGAAGTTCTTATTCATCCACCATATTCACCAGATGTTGCACCTTTGGATTTCCATTTATTTTGGACTTTACAAAATTCTCTTAATGGAAAAAATTTCACACTCATTTAATTGGACACTAATGAGCAGCTAAATGGTCAAAGGTAAAGAGAAAAAAATAGTAATAAAGGGTAATAACTATTCACAAACAGGTCATTGACCTAGTCCAGCATTGGCTACTACACAGAATTTTGAAAATTATACTAAAATTATATATTGTTAACATGTCTGCTTTCTATAGATAGTTATCTTTCTACATGCCTTATGTATTCACTTTGGTTAAGAGCTGGTCTTACCACTATAATCATACCATTAAGAATTTATTATTGCCAGTCCATAGTAATTGACCATTTCCTATGGATTATCCATTCCGCCTTGGTTTAAAAACAGAATACTGAAGTTTGAAATTTTGTTTATCCCTTAAATTACGTCTCTACATATTTCAGCGCTTCCCTCTAGCATGGATCAATCAATAGGCTTATCCTTGTTTACAATGAAATAATTATGAATTACCTGAGTCCAAGTGCTTTCTGGCAGTGTGATGGTTAAAGTTCCCAGGGTTTGCTGTCTCTTTTCAGCTAATGAAAACTGAATTGCATAGCTTAGCTTGTAGGTTGCGAACAAAGTGTAATTACCATGAAATGACGAGTCAATGATGAAGAAACTGTAGCAGGAAAATTTGCATTTGAACTCTTCTATTAGGAGTTGCATGCACAGTGTACAAAAGAGGTCTGAATTTAACTCTCTGGGATATCAGCCTGGTGGACGCTGCAGCTAAAGAGTGAAGTAAACATTTGAGGAACACCCATTTTCTTTGTAAAAATAAGAATCTTAACTGAAACTTCCGATGCATCATGCCACTCAAGGACAGCTTGACAGAACAACAAATGCTGCTCCCTGTATGTCAGGAGAAACAGTGTTTTGACAGTTCATGGCATACTTTGCAGGTCTACTGAGACCTCCGGGATTGTATTAAAGGAATGATTTAGTCTTGTTCCTATGGAAACCATAACTACTCTATAAGCCTATTAAACTAGAAAGTTTGCAGCAAGATATCTTACTCAAGATGAATAGTCTTTCAGTACATCATTTATAAATTTTTCAATCTGGTTTTCAACATCTGTCCAATAAAATTCTAAATCTGTGGTGACTCTGCAAGAAAGGGATCAGCTGGCCACAGTAAAACAAGCTCCACTGCACTCTGGTTTGCATGCTGGAAATTAGAATGACCTCTACATTAAGGAAAAGGGATTCTGTCCAGAGCCCAGGAATAACATTCTCACTTTGTACAACTCATGAGACACCAGCATTTTCTTACCTAGTTTTATTTATATTTCTTTGAATTTCTCACTTTTCTTCATTACAAAAAGATTAATGCATTTAAAATTAAATTGATTTAAGGATTAAGAAACAGAAAACATGTGTTGTCTCTTCTACCTACTAACTGTGAATATTTATGCAAGTGCACTAGACTACCCCTTGTACTATTATACCACTAGCAACTATTACAATGCCCAGCACATAAGTGAAAAAGCAGTAATAGTAATATGATAACAATATCAGCCATCAATTTTATTGAGCAACAGCTGTGTTCCAAATATTGTGCTTAATATTTTACATGAATTATCTCATTTAATTCTCACTACAGCCCAATGAGTAAATACTTTGATTAGCCCCAAAGCACAGATAAGAAAACTGATGTTTAGTAGGGCTTGGAAACTTGGCCAACATCACATAGCTAGTAAAATATCTATAAATAGAATTAAAAGTTTGGTCTATCTGATTACAAATCCTGTGATCCTGACACTGTGCTATTCTACATATTGGTAAATGAATAAATAATTAATGATGTAACTCCTCTGACCCTTTGTTTCTTCATCTCTAAAAAACGGGGGTGGTCCATACTTTACAGGGGGTTTGTAATGATTCCATGGTTTACTTTATAAACCATAAAATACTATACAAATTTCAACATTAATATTAATTATTATTGGCTTACTGTATTTTCAAACCTGATACTATCTGGATACAACAAAAGAGCAGTGCTTGAACGTATTGTTTTTTGTATGTGGGTAAGTTGCTTTTAATAGTAATGTCTTGAAAACATCACATAGACAGGGAATTGCAAAGAAATATGAGTATGCATAAGTTGGCTATTAACCTTAATGACAAAGTAGCTCTGCTATATAATCTTTTACCTTTCTCTGTATCAAGTGCATATAGATCTGAGGGCTAGAAAAGGTCTCCATAAAACTGAGAGCATCCTTTTAGCCAGTGCTGGTCACCACTACAAAGTGAAGGGGAAACAAACTTTTGCAGTATTCATTGTAGAGGAACTGGGTTTCTGCTGATTACAGAAGCTCAGCACAGAGCAAAATAGTGAGCAACACATGAGCACCTAGTCAACATTTGTTGATTAATTGATGACATGGCTGATGATGACACCTATCTTTGTACACACAGATGTTTGAGTACCAGAGACTGCCCTTTGTTTCTAGCAAGAGTTGGCACTTGTAAGATCTGCCACTCTTTGCAGGTCATTGTGTTATGAGGATAAACATCCAGATGCTGAGTGGAACCAGAGGACTAAAGACCTCAACAGTTTTACCTGAACAGTCTGCTAAGCTGCTTTGGACTGTGACCAGGAGAAATTTGGAGACAGGACGCAAGCTGGTGTGGCAGGCAGTAAAACAGATCCAGCTTCAAGTCCTAGCTCCACCACTAACTAGTTGTGTGGTCTTGACAAACTTAACCTTTACATATTTTGGTTCCCTAATTTATCTCTATTTATTGTAGAAACAATAACAGTACCTGTGTTGAAAATAAAAAGAGTCCCAGGAGTGGTATGGAGAAAGGGCTCATTGAATGCTAGTTGTCATTGTTGTGTGAAATGCCATATTTAAAATTCTCAAATGAATATCTTACTTTTTAAATTGGCTTTTTGCTTTTGTAAACCAGCCACCCTCTGAGTTGGGGGTATACCATGTACATTAATTAATAAAATATTTTTAGACATTCTTCAAAAAGGTGTTTGATTTTCCTATGTCTTGCTTATCATGCATTCCATATATTTCTAGGTACTGTGGAGATGATGATGAATAAGACTATGTCTCTTCAGAGAATTCACAGCAATACCCAGAACAGAGCAGAAGTTTAATTAATGTTTATTAAATTCATAAATAAAGGAAAAGTGTCAATAAACTTGGCTTCTTGCATTCACTGGAATAAATATGTACTTTGAAACTTAAAACCAAAATTTTAATACAAGATCTTATCATTTGCTAGTATCAAAATAAATTGCTCTTGAGGGAGAGGAGGCCCATCCTTTGAATCTATGAACTAATGGGCAGTATTTCTTATCCATGACTGGAAGAGAGAGCTGGACCCAGGGTCATAGAAACTATAAAAACAATGCAGAACTGAGTATTTTGCCACTATGACTAGTTGACTCTAACTCATAACACGCTCTTTTTCTCTGCTTGCAGATGATGAAAAAGCAATATATTATATTCATCACACCAAGAAGTTTAAGTTAATGCCATTAGTACATAATATTTGGAAAACTGAGGCTGTAGAAATCATAGTCCCTGTGTCTTAACATTATTAAATCACAAAATTTTAGTGTTAAAGAGATCTTAAGGATCAATTTTTATATAAGATCCTCATTATAGGTGAACAGTCTGAAGTCCAAAGAACTGAGAGGCTTTCTATGATCACTTAGCTAGTCCAGCAAGACAGCCAGGACTAGAATTTTAAAATATTGGTAATAATAAAACTACCTCGTGGGGCTTCCCTGGTAGTGCAGTGGTTGAGAATCTGCCTGCCAATGCAGGGGACATGGGTTAGAGCCCTGGTCTGGGAAGATCCCACACGCCGCGGAGCAACTAAGCCCGTGAGCCACAACTACCGAGCCTGCGCGTCTGGAGCCTGTGCTCCACAACAAGAGAGGCTGCGATAGTGAGAGGCCTGCACTCCGCGATGAAGAGTGGCCCCCGCTTGCCACAACTAGAGAAAGCCCTTGCACAGAAAACGTAGACCCAACACAGCCAAAAATAAATATAAAAATAAATCAATTAATTTTTTTTAAAAAGACCTAAGGAAGAAATACATGGCAAATATCTTAAAAAAAAAAAAAAACTACCTTGTTATGAGTGCTTACCATGTGATAGGCAGTACTACCTGGGACAGCTCTTTCTGCTATAAGATTCTTTTAAAAAAAGAATATTTTTGGCAAAAAATTTTGCTTCCATTTGTGAAAAAACATTATTTTTAATCTGGCAAGAAAATATCATGGGTTTCCTGCTATTGGTTCTTTGTTCATTAGCCAGAAGCTCAAGATCCTAACATATTGGAAATAGCTTTCTTTTAAGTATTTGCATGCCCCTTAGCAAAGAAGAGAACTGAAACAATTCTTATATAGCACATGCTAAATTAAAGAGAATGTAGTCTTTTTTTAAGAAGTTTTTTTTAAAATCATGAGTGAATGTTGAATTTTGTTTATACTTTTTCTGCATCTATTGAGATGATCATATGATGTTTATTTCTCTTTTTGTTAATGTGGTGTACCACATTGATTGATTTGCGTGTGTTGAGCCATCTCATCCCTGGCAATCATTCCACTGAATCATAGTGTCTGATCCTTTTAATATATTGTTGAATTCAGTTTGTTAATATTTTCTTAAGGATTTTTACATCCATGTTCATCAGGAATATTGATTTGTAATTTTGTTTTCTTGTAGTGGCCTTTTCTGGCTTTAGTATCAAGGTAATGCTGGCCTCATAAAATGAGTTTGAAAGTATTACCTTCTCTTCTATTTTTGGAAGAGTTTAAGAAGCAGTCATATTAATTCTTCAATGAATGTTTGGTAGAAGTCACCAGTGAAGCCATCTTGTCCAGGATATGTGTTTATTGGGAGCTTTTTGATAATTGATTCAATCTCCTTACTACTAATTGATCTATTCAGATTTTCTATTTCTTCATGATTCAGTCTTGCCTACTTGTTTTGATCTGGTTATTTTCTCATTCTTGCTCTTTGTAGGATTTTCTCAGCTAACTTCTTGATTTCTTTCAGATGGAATTGTTCCATGTGTAGCTACACAATCAGTGTATCCTTGGGAGGAAAAAAATTCAGGAGACTCCTTTGTTGTCATCTTGATTGACTCCATCTGATTTCCTTTTAAATTGTTTCTTGAAGATCATCTCTAGATATTCTATCTTTATTAATTCTTAGTCTTTCTATCTTTTTAAAAATATTTTATTTTGTATTGGAGTACAGTTGATTAACAATGTTATGTTAGTTTCAGGTGTACAGCAAAGTGATTCACTTATACATGTATCTATCCTTTTTCAAATTATTTTCCAACTTAGGTTGTTACAGAATATTGAGCAGAGTTTCCCGTGCTATACAATATGTCCTTCTTGGTTATTTATTTTAATTTATTTTAACATCTTTATAGGAGTATAATTTCTTTACAATGTTGTGTTAGTTTCTGCTGTATAACAAAGTGAATCAGCTATATGTAGACATATATCCCTATATCCCCTCTCTCTTGCATCTCCCTCCCACCATCCCTATCCCACCCCTCTAGGTGGTCAAAAAGCACCAAGCTGATCTCCCTGTGCTATGCAGCTGCTTCCCACTAGCTATCTATTTTACATTTGGTAGTGTATATATGTCATTGCTACTCTCTTACTTTGACCCAGCTTACACTCCCCCCCTCCCCATGTCCTCAAGTCCATTCTCTACATCTGCATCTTTATTCCTGTCCTGCCCCTAGGTTCATCAGAACCTTTTTTTTTTTTTGATTCCATATATATGTGTTAGCATACAGTATTTGTTTTTCTCTTTCTGACTTACTTTACTCTGTATGTCAGACTCTACATCCATCCACCTCACTACAAATAACTCAATTTCATTTCTTTTTATGGCTGAGTAATATTCCATTGTATATATGTGCCACTTCTTCTTTATCCATTCGTCTGTTGATGGACACTTAGTTTGCTTCCATGTCCCGGCTATTGTAAACAGTGCTGCAATGAACATTGTGGTACATGACTCTTTTTGAATTATGGTTTTCTCAGGGTATATGCCCAGTAGTGGGATTGCTGGGTCGCATGGTAGTTCTATTTTTAGTTTTTTAAGGAACCTCCATACTGTTCTCCATAGCGACTGTATCAATTTACATTCCCACCAACATTTCAAGAGGGTTCCCTTTTCTCCACATCCTCTCCAGCATTTACTGTTTGTAGATTTTTTGATGATGGCCATTCTGAAATACAGCAGTGTGTACATGTCAATTCCAAACTCCAAATCTATCACTTCACCCCAACCTTCCCCTTGGTAACTGTAAGTTCATTCTCTAAGTCTGTGAGTCTGTTTCTGTTTTGTAAATAAGTCCATTTGTATCATATTTTTAGATTCCACATATAAGCAATATCATATGATATTTTTTTTCTCTGTCTGAATTACTTCACTTAGTATGATAATCTCCAGGTCCATCCATGTTGCTGCAAATGGCATTATTTCATGCTCTTTAATGGCTGAGTAATATTCCATTGCATATATGTACCACGTCTTCTTTATCCATTCTTCTGTCAATGGACATTTATGTTGCTTCCATGCTTCAGCTATTATAAACAGTGCTTCAATGAACATTGGGGTGCATGTAACCTTTCAAACCATGGTTTTCTCCAGATATACACCCAGGAGTGGAATTGCTGGATTATATGGTAGCTCTATTTTTAGTTTTTTAAGGAGCCTCCATACTGTTCTCCATAGTGGCTGTATCAATTTACATTCCCACCAACAGTTCAAGAGAGTTCCCTTTTCTCAACACCCTCACCAGCATTTATTGTTTGTAGATTTTTTTTTATGATGGTCATTCTGACTGGTGTGAGGTGATACCTCATGGTAATTTTGATTTGCTTTTTTCTAATTATTAGAGATGTTGAGCATCTTTTCATGTGCTTCTTGGCCACCTGTATGTCATCTTTGGAGAAATGTCTATTTAGATCTTCTGCCCATTTTTTGATTGGGTTATTTGTGGTTTTTTTGTTTGATATTGAGCCACTTGAGCTGTTTCTATCTTTTAGAGATTAGTTCCTTGGCAATTGCATCATTTGCAAATATTTTCTTCCATTCTGTGTGTTGTCTTTTACTTTTGTTTATGGTTTCCTTCCCTGTGCAGGAGCTCTTATGTTTAGTTAGATCCCATTTGTTTATTTTTGCTTTTATTTTCATTACTCTAGGAGGTGGATCACAAAAGATCTTGCTGCAATTTATGTCAAAGAGTGTTCTGCCTATGTATTTCTCTAAGAGTTTTGTAGTATCCAGTCTTACATTTAGGTATTTAATCCATTTTGATTTTCTTTTTGTGTATGGTATTAGTGTTCTAATTTCATTCTTTAACATGTAACTGTTCAGTTTTCCCAGCACCACTTATTGAGGAGGCTGTCTTTTCTCCATTGTATATTCTTGCCTCCTTTGTCATAGTTTAGGTGACCATAGGTGTGTGGGTTTATCTCTGGGCTTTCTATCCTGTTCCATTGATCTATGTTTCTGCTTTTATGTCAGAATAATACTGTTTGATTACTGTAGCTTTGTAATATAGTTTGAAATCAGGGAGCCTGATACATTAAGCTCAATTTTTCTTTCTGAAGATTGCTTTGGCTATTTGGGGTATTTTGTGTTTCTATAAATATTGTAAAACTTTTGTTCTAATTTGTGAAAAAATGCCATTTCCATTTGATAGGAATTGCATTGAATCTGTAGATTGCTTTGTGTGATATAGCCATTTTCACGATATTGATTTTTTCCCATCCAAGAGCATGGTATATCTCTCTATCTGTTTGTGTCATCTCTGATGTCTTTCATCAGTATCTTATAGTTTTCTGAGCACAGGTCTTTTGTGCTTAAACTACCTTCTCAGGTAGTTTATTCCTTGATATTTTATTGTTTTCTTCTGATGGATTGTTTCCTTAATTTCTTTTTTCTGATCTTTCATTGTTAGTGTTTAGGAATGCAAGAAAATTTCTGCGTATTACCCTTGTGTCTTGTAACTTTACAAAATTTATTAACGAACTCTAGTAGTTTTCTGGTAGCATCTTTAGGATTTTCTATGTACATTATCATGTCATCTGCAAAGAGTGACAGTTTTATTTCTTCTTTTCCAATTTGGATTCTTTATATTTCTTTTTCTTCTCTGACTGCTGTGGCTAGAACTTCCAAATCTATGTTGGATAATAGTGATTAGAGTGGACATCCTTGTCCTGTTCCTAATCTTAGAGGAAGTGCTTTCAGTTTTTCACAACTGAGAATGACGTTTGCTGTGGGTTTATCATATATGGACTTTATTATGTTGAGGTAGGTTCCCTCTAAGCTCACTTTCTGGAGAGTTTTATAATAAATGGGTGTTGAGGGCTTCCCTGGTGGTGCAGTGGTTGAAGGTCCACCTGCTGATGCAGGGGACATGGGTTCATGCCCCGGTCCGGGAGGATCCCACATGCGGAGCAGCTGGGCCCATGAGCCATGGCCGCTGGGACTGCGTGTCCGGAGCCTGTGCTCCGCAACGGGAGAGGCCACAGCAGTGAGAGGCCCGTGTACCGATAAATAAATAAATAAATAAATAAATAAATAAATGAAAATAAATGGGTGTTGAATTTTGTCAAAAGTTTTTCTTCATCTATTGAGATGATCATATGGACTTTATTCTTCAATTTGTTAATATGGTGTATCACATTGATTGATTTGCATACATTGGAGAATCCTGACATCCCTGGGATAAATCCCACATGATCATGGTGCATGACCCTTTTAATGTGTTGTTGGATCAGTTTGCTGGTATTTTGTTGAGGATTTTTTCATCTATGTTCATCAGTGATATTGGCCTGTAATTTTAATTTTTTGTGGTATCTTTCTTTTTTGTATTCAGCGTGATGGTGGCTTCGTAGAATGAGTTTGGGAGTGTTCCTTTCTCTGCAAATTTTTGGAAGAGTTTAAGAATGATAGGTGTCAGATCTTCTGTAAATGTTTGATAGAATTCACCTGTGAAGCCATCTGCTCTTGGACTTTTTTCTGTTGGAAGATTTTTAATCACAGTTTCAATTTCAGTACTTGTAATTCGTCTGTTCATATTTTCTATTTCTTCCTGGTTCATTCTTGGAAGGTTATAACTTTCTAAGAATTTGTCCATTTCTTCCAGGTTGTCCATTTTATTGACATATGGCTTCTTGTAGTAGTGTCTTATGATCCTTTGATTTTCTGCTGTGACAGTTGCAATGTCTACTTTTTCATGTCTAATTTTTTCTTGAGTCTGGCTTAAGGTTTATCAATTTTATCTTCTCAAAGAACCAGCTTTTAGTTTCATTGATCTTTGCTATTGTTTTTTAAATATCTATTTCATTTATTTCTGCTCTGATATTTATGATATCTTTCCTTCTACTAAATTTGTGTTTTGTTTGTTCTTCTTTCTCTAGTTGCTTTAGGTGTAAAGTTAGGTTGTTTATTTGGCATTTTCTTATTTCTTGAGGTAGGATTGTATTGCTATAAACTTCCTGGTTAGAACTGCTTTTGCTGCATCTCACAGGTTATGGGTCATTGTGTTTTCATTATCATATATTTTTAGGTATTTTCAGATTTCCTCTTTGATGTCTGCAGTGATCCAGTGGTTATTTAGTAACATATTTTTTAGCCTCCATGTACTTGTGTTTTTTACAGAATTTTTCCGTAATTGATTTCAAATCTAATAGTGTTGTGGTCAGAAAAGATACTTGATATGATTTCAATTTTCTTAAATTTACTGAGGCTTGGTCTGTGACACAAGATGTGATTTATCATGGAAAATGTTTGATGTGCAATTCAAAAGAAGGTGTTTTCTGCTGCTTTTGGATGGAATGTCCTATAAATATATTTGGTGTATTGTGTCATTTAAAGCTTGGATTTACACACTGATTTTCTGTCTGAATGATCTGTTCATTGGTGTAACTGGGGTGTTACTGTCCCCCACTATTCTTGTGTTACTGTTGATTTCCCCATTTATGAATATTAGCATTTGCCTTATGTATTGCAGTGCACCTATGCTGGGTGCATAAATATTTACAATTGTTATAGCTTCTTCTTGGATTGATCCCTTGATCATTATGTAGTGTCCTTCCTTGTCTCTT
>NC_041229.1:26105994-26133429 GCF_002837175.3 Physeter macrocephalus
ATAAATGGGTGTTGAATTTTGTCAAAAGTT
The DNA here is from genome assembly GCF_002837175.3 of Physeter macrocephalus. Lineage (NCBI taxonomy): Eukaryota > Metazoa > Chordata > Mammalia > Artiodactyla > Physeteridae > Physeter > Physeter macrocephalus. The sequence continues at coordinate 26,106,025 of NC_041229.1, forward strand.
TTTCTTCATCTATTGAGATGATCATATGGACTTTATTCTTCAATTTGTTAATATGGTGTATCACATTGATTGATTTGCATACATTGGAGAATCCTGACATCCCTGGGATAAATCCCACATGATCATGGTGCATGACCCTTTTAATGTGTTGTTGGATCAGTTTGCTGGTATTTTGTTGAGGATTTTTTCATCTATGTTCATCAGTGATATTGGCCTGTAATTTTAATTTTTTGTGGTATCTTTCTTTTTTGTATTCAGCGTGATGGTGGCTTCGTAGAATGAGTTTGGGAGTGTTCCTTTCTCTGCAAATTTTTGGAAGAGTTTAAGAATGATAGGTGTCAGATCTTCTGTAAATGTTTGATAGAATTCACCTGTGAAGCCATCTGCTCTTGGACTTTTTTCTGTTGGAAGATTTTTAATCACAGTTTCAATTTCAGTACTTGTAATTCGTCTGTTCATATTTTCTATTTCTTCCTGGTTCATTCTTGGAAGGTTATAACTTTCTAAGAATTTGTCCATTTCTTCCAGGTTGTCCATTTTATTGACATATGGCTTCTTGTAGTAGTGTCTTATGATCCTTTGATTTTCTGCTGTGACAGTTGCAATGTCTACTTTTTCATGTCTAATTTTTTCTTGAGTCTGGCTTAAGGTTTATCAATTTTATCTTCTCAAAGAACCAGCTTTTAGTTTCATTGATCTTTGCTATTGTTTTTTAAATATCTATTTCATTTATTTCTGCTCTGATATTTATGATATCTTTCCTTCTACTAAATTTGTGTTTTGTTTGTTCTTCTTTCTCTAGTTGCTTTAGGTGTAAAGTTAGGTTGTTTATTTGGCATTTTCTTATTTCTTGAGGTAGGATTGTATTGCTATAAACTTCCTGGTTAGAACTGCTTTTGCTGCATCTCACAGGTTATGGGTCATTGTGTTTTCATTATCATAGATTTTTAGGTATTTTCAGATTTCCTCTTTGATGTCTGCAGTGATCCAGTGGTTATTTAGTAACATATTTTTTAGCCTCCATGTACTTGTGTTTTTTACAGAATTTTTCCGTAATTGATTTCAAATCTAATAGTGTTGTGGTCAGAAAAGATACTTGATATGATTTCAATTTTCTTAAATTTACTGAGGCTTGGTCTGTGACACAAGATGTGATTTATCATGGAAAATGTTTGATGTGCAATTCAAAAGAAGGTGTTTTCTGCTGCTTTTGGATGGAATGTCCTATAAATATATTTGGTGTATTGTGTCATTTAAAGCTTGGATTTACACACTGATTTTCTGTCTGAATGATCTGTTCATTGGTGTAACTGGGGTGTTACTGTCCCCCACTATTCTTGTGTTACTGTTGATTTCCCCATTTATGAATATTAGCATTTGCCTTATGTATTGCAGTGCACCTATGCTGGGTGCATAAATATTTACAATTGTTATAGCTTCTTCTTGGATTGATCCCTTGATCATTATGTAGTGTCCTTCCTTGTCTCTTTATTTTAAAGTCTATTTTGTCTGATATGAGTATTGCTACTCTAGCTTTCTTTTAATTTCCATTTGCATGGAGTATCTTTTTCCATCCCCTCACTTTCAGTCTGTATGTGTCCCTAGGTCTGAAGTGGGTCTCTTGTAGACAGCATATATTTGGGTCTTGTTTTTGTATCCATTCAGCCAGTCTGTGTCTTTTGGTTGGAGAATTTAGTCCATTCACATTTAAGGTAATTATTAATATGTACATTCTTATTGCCATTTTCTTAAGTGTTTTGAGTGTGTTTTTGTATATCTTTTTTCTTCCCTTCTCTTTTGTTCTCGTCTCTTGTGTTTCTTGCCTAGAGAAGTTGTAGCATTTGTTGTAAAGCTGGTTTGTTGGTGTTGAATTCTCTTAGTTTTTGCTCATCTGTAAATCTTTTGATTTCTCCGTTGAATCTGAATGAGAGCCTTGCTGGGTACAGTAGTCTTGGATGTAGGGTTTTCCCTTTCATCACTTTAAACATATCCTGCCACTCCCTTCTGGTGTGCAGAGTTTCTGCTGAAAAATCAGCTGATAACTTTATGGGGATTCCTTTGTATGTTATTTGTTGCTTTTCCCTTGTTACTTTTAATATTTTTCTTTGTATTTAATTTTTGTTAGTTTTATTAATATGTATCTCAGCATGTTCCTCCTTCTGTTTATCCTGTATGGGACTCTCTGCACTTCCTGAACTTGATTGACTATTTCCTTTCCCATGTTAGGGAAGTTTTTGACTATAATCTCTTCAAATATTTTCTCAGGCACCTTCTCTTTTTCTTCTTCTTCTGGAACCCCTATAATTCGAATGTTGGTTCATTTAATGTTGTTTCAGAGGTTTCTGAGACTGTCCTCATTTCATTCTTCTTTATTTATTCACTTCTGTGGCAGCAATTTCCACCATTCTGTCTTCCAGATCACTAATCCTTTCTTTTGCCTCAGTTATTTGGCTATTGATTCCTTCTAGTCTATTTTTTCATTTCAGTTTTTATCTTGTTTATCTGTTTATTCTTTAGTTCTTCTAGGTTTTTGTTAAACTTTTCTTGTATCTTCTCAATCCATGTCTCTGTTCTTTTTCTGAGATCTTGGGTCACCTTTACTATCATTACTCTGGAGTCTTTTTCAGGTAGATTGCCTGTCTCCTCCTCATTTAGTTTTTCTTGTGGGTTTTTGTCTTGCTCCTTCATTTGCAACATTTTTCTTTGTCATCTCATTTTGTCAAACTTACTGTGTTTGTGATTTCCTTTTCACAGCTGCAGGATCATAGTTTCTCTTGTTTCTGGTGTCTGCCCACTGGTGAGTGAGGTTGGTCCAGAGGCTTGTTCCATTATCCCCTTGATAAGGGGTTTGATAGGTGTTGTGGTGATCAGAGCCTGCCCTAGATATTGAACAGAGCCTCCCCTTTGCTCTGTGTTTGTCACTGCCTTGTCAGGGGCAGGGCCTGCTCCTTAGTAGTTGGCGTTGAGGCCCCTATATCTGTTTCTTATCTGTGTCTAATCTGTGGTGCAAGGTAGGCAGGATTAGAGCATTTCCACTGGGAAAGAAGCTACTGAGTGTTTCTTCTTTGGAGCTGTTCATCTGTGAATGTGCTCCCTTTTACCCATTGTGTGGGCTCACAAAGTACACTCTTTTGGGCCCTGCTCTTGATTCCACCTTAACTGTGGGTATGCCAGCAATTGACCCTAGTGTCTCTCAGGTTTTGTTATCACCTAGCCACCAGTGCAAGTCCACTGAGGTCAGGTTCCAGGAGTGCAGTAGTTGTGCACCTGGATCTGCTGTGGGAGATATGGAGGCAGCTCAGACTCTGGCCTGGCCCAACCCCCAGATGTACATGCCCACAGAGCCCACTACTACTAAAGCCAGACCTGTCCCATCTACAAGAGCACTTGTTGTCCTTCTGGATATTTCACAGGCACTGAATTTAGGAAGCTATCAGCAGAAGTGTAACCCTGCAGTTTGTGCAGTTGTGAGGTGAGATTTCGGCTCTTCTTCCTTAGTCACACAGCCCCTGGGGCTCAGCTGTGGTTTCAGCCCCTCCTTTGGGTGGATTTCCAGGGGAGAAGAGCTATTCATGCCCTCCCAGGACAGTGGAGTGGGTTCTGGCACCCACTGGCAGATTTCCTAGTAGCAAGAATTTTCTGTGCACTCCCAGGACAATGGGGGCATGTCCTGGCACCTGCTGATAGATTTCCTACTGAGGTGAGTTACTTATCCACACCCTCCTGAGGCAGTGGAGCAGGTTTTAGCACTCACTGGCAGATTTCCTAGTAGTGAGTGCCATCTGCACACTCCGGGGGCAGTAGGGCAGGTTCTGGCACCCACTGACAGATTTCCCAGTCATAGAAGCTACCTGTGCCCTCCTGGGACAGCATGGGCCAGTCCTGGGGCCCACTGGCAGAATTCCTAGTGGCTGGATCTCTCTGTGCCTTTCCAGATCAGCAGGGGTGTCCTGTGGCCTGCTGTCAGAATTCCTAGTGGGAGAAGCTGTCTGTGTCCTTGCAGGTGTGGGGGCAGATCCTGTGACCCACTCGTGGAAGTACTAGTGACTGGAGCTGTCTTTGTCCTTCTGGGTCAGCGGAGATGTGTCCTGTGACCCGCTTGCAGAATTCCAAGTGTCATCAGCTGTCCTTGCCCTTCTAGACCAGCAGGGGTGGGGCCTGGCCTGTGCCCATGGGTCTGGAAAGAGGCAGCCAGTGCCCGCCTCTGGAACCCAAGATGATGGCAGTGACTTGCGCCTGCCCCCCAGAGCTTCTGTTCTTGGTGTCCTCTTGCCTGGGAGTACTCATAGAGAAATAAGTTCTTATGATGGTCCCACCCCTCTCCTCGTGTGCCTCCCAATAATGGTGGCTTGCCTCTCTGGCAGACTCAGGTTTCTTCCTAGTACACCTCAGTTGCCACAGCCTGACCTCTTCAGGCTGTTTCAGACCTAACCCTGGTCCTCTTCATGGGACTGATCTTCGGAGTCTGAGTTTCAGCTCTCAACACCCACCCTCACCAACAGAGGAGTGTCTCAGTCTGGGGAGCACAGAGTGTCAGTGCTGACCCTCTGTGCAGGTTACTCTCCGCTTTGGCTTCCAAAAACCGGTTGCTGCTCTCCTCTCTTAGACTCCCAAACTCTTCCACACTCCAGTCTATTTTCGCCACTGGTGAGGAGCCTTCCCAAGGTGCAGGAAACTTTCTTCCTTCACAGCTCCCTCCCTGGGGTGCAGGTGCCATCCTGATTCCTTCTTTTTCTTTTTTCTTTTTTTCCAACCCAGTTATGTGGAGGTTTTTGTGTCTTTGCAGACATCTGAGGTCTTCTGTCAGCACCCCATAGCTGTTCTGTTTGAATTGTTCCACTTGTAGATGTATTTTCAATGTTTCTGTGGAGGGATGTGAACTCTGCTTCCGAATCCTCCACCATCTTGATCCTGAACTGGAACCCGTCATTTTGATGCTAGAGCTCCTGGACTAATCCTCTACCTTTTTTATCATCTCTTCTATTAATTTCTTTTATTTTATTTTCTGGGAAATTCCTCATGTTTGATATCTTCTTCAGTGTTACTCTCTTTTTTTCCTTTAAGTAATTCCTATTAGTCCAATGTTGAATTGATCCTCTAATTTTCTTAACTCTTCTTCCTTATTGTTCGTTCTCTGACTCTTTCTTAATCTAGTTTCTGGGAGATTTGTTCAAATTTTACATGTTACTTTTTGTTATATTTTTAATTTCTAAGAGTTCTTTACTGTTTTTGACCATATTATAGCACCCTAAAGCTTTCTAACTAATATTTTAAAAGTCTCATTTCTCTGAGGTATAACCTCTCTCTTGTTTCCTCTCTTCTCTGCTTTTTTACTATTGTTTATTTTGGACTTTATCTTTCATGTTCCAGAGCTATCTGGGAAAACAGGCTGGAGCCTCATATTTCCCTTTTCTGACTTTTACAAAATCTCAATTTCAGAGGACACTTCATCCCTGCTCTGCTCCAAGTCTTGTGTTCCAGAACTTGGCTAAAGGGGCAAGAAAATGTAGTCACTGTGCAGAGTGAGGATCCTAACTCCTTATTCAAACTTTCCAATAGCCCCATCTTTTCAGGCTCCTAACTCAATCCTCTGCCTCTAGCCTCTCACTTTTTTGGCACCTGTTGTGTCCAGTTACTGAAGCACTCTGGGGATCAGCTGAGTGAACTGGACTGTTTCTCATCAATATCCTCTCTTGTGTGTGCCTGAACTTGACTTCCTTCCCTGGCTCCAAGTTACTTACCATTCCTTCTTCTGCCTTTCACCCTTTTTGCTGATTTGGAGTTACAGATGTCTCCATTTCTTGTTCTCCTTGATTTTTCTTAAATGTCGTCGTGTTTGTTAAGATACAAGGATATATTGTACATCACAGAGAATATAGCTAATATTTTATAAGAACTATAAATGGAGTATAACTTTTAAAAATTGTGAATCACTATATTGTACCCTGTAACATATATAATATTGGATATCAACTATACTTCAATTTAAAAAGAAAGAGTAAATAAATAGTTAAATGTCTTAATTAGGATAATGTGTTGGCATTCTTAACCACTGAGTAATTAGTATGAAAACAATAGTGACTGTCTTAACTATAGAACTTTATTTGATCAAATTTTAAATTGTGATCTCCCCAGGTGTTGCACATCTTGTATGTGCAATTTTACTGTGGTCTGGCCAATTTCTAACTGCTCTCGTTTACCTCTCTCTGTCTAAGGGACATTTCTGGACCTGCAGAAGGCTGGTCTGCCTGTGTATAGATGGCAGTCCAGAAATAATAGAAATTATTACCCTCTGGAAACATCTCCCCATGAATAATACTTGGAGCTGATGTACAAATACCCCAGCTCCCTTCTCCCTTTGGTGAGATAATACTTGTGTGTTGTATCCTTTTTTCACAGTTTTTTGTGGGATTAAGCTTCAGCTACTCACAGTGGTGGATGGCTTAATAAGATCCACTTATAAGGGAACTACGTCTAAAACAAATGGTAATACGTGCTCCAAAAAAGGGCCTCAGGAATTGAATTACTTAGGCCAGATGACAACCAGAACTCTACTGCTGTTGACAAGGGGAGTTTTGATGATGCCCAGCATGCCATGGCATCACAGTTACTAAGCCTGTCATCTGTAGTGAATTGAGATGGGATTCAGATGGAAGGGATATATGACACTAGTTTGTGCAATCTCTCTAGAATGTCAGGTATATGGTAATTTTAAGCACTATGGAATTGGTGGATTGCTGATCACTGAAGAAAGAAAATGATGAACCAGTAACGCCAGCCAAGGTCATAGTGGAAAGCCAGAAATCCTTTTTAACGGGGATAAAAGGGACTTTCAATTTCTGCCCAAATTCCCAGCCTCTTGTCCCCAAGCCAAGAATCAGTAAATGCTTTAAGTGTAAAAGTGGCATCGAGAACATTAGCACACTTGATCTCTGGGGTAAAGTCTTTAAATTCCGACTTCCTCAGCAACTCTCTTATGTCTTCAAACATTTATTTTTATTTATTTTCCCTGAATGTTTTGGTTGTTCTCAGTAAAAGTATTTGTCTGCCACAAGTTACTTCATCATAACTGTTATTTACTTCATTTAATCTTCTCTCTCCATAAAAATCTATTCTTTCATATTTCAATAAATTTTACCAAAAATTATTCATCATAATATTAAAATAGTTATATTTATTATTAACTATTATATAATAGTTATATTTATAATAGTTATATATATAAATATATATTTATAGTTATACCAATAGTTATATTTATAATAGATTTAATGTCTCAAGACATTTGAAATTGCTTGTGATATGAAACAATTTTTACTGCGAGAAATTGTCCTGGACGTATTTAATATTTATCTTTTGCCATTTTCCCACTAAATGTCGAAATGTCTCAAGCATACAGCCACCTAAAGATATCACTACAAATTTCCAAATTCCTCTGAACAGTGCCTTTTCCATGAGAATTACTGCTCTATGCCAACCATGGTAACCCCTTGTCAGTGATTATTTCAAGAACACAGACATAGGCAATCAGCTCATGGCATATCTCTAGCACAAATTAACGGTCCAGAGGTAGGCTTATGATCTTAACTGGTCCAAAGGAAGGAGTGACTCATTCCATCATTATGGTATTCTTTGTTTCCCTCCTCTCTCTCTCTCTCTCTCTGAAAAAGGAAGCATGCAGTTTTATTATACTCTTAATAGTGGAACCATATTATTACTTCAATGGGAATTGTGCTCACAATGACCCCAGGGCTATGGATGGTAGGCTGAAGAAGCAGAAAACAACCTGGGATCTTGATGCCATAGTTGTGCTGCTAAACCAACCAACCTTAAATGTCATCCTACTTCTGGACTTCTAGATATGTGACATAGTTACATTATTGCTTAAGATAGTTTGAGAAAGACTTTCTCTAATTTAAGTTTAAAGCATCCAAACTGATACCAGTGCAGAAAGAAGCTCAGATTCTCCTCTATTATACCAAGCAATCCAAGTCTGGCCCCAACTTACATGGTCTATTCCAGCAAAACAGAATTGCTGCCTTATATCCTTAGAAGACGCTTTAGCAATTATCTGTGGACAATTCAGCACTGTATTAGACTTCTTCAGAGACAGAGAAATATATGTAACAGAAATATTATTTGGATATAATATGGATATATGGGTTTATTATAAGGAATTAATATGTATGATTATGCAGGCAGGCAAGTCCCAAGATCTGCAGGTAAGTCAGCAACCTGAAGACCCAGGAGAGCTGATGGTTTAGTTCCAGTCCAAGTCCAAAGGCCTGAGAACCAGAAGAACCAATGGCGTAATTCCCATCCAAAGGCCAGCAGACTTGAGATTCAGGAAGGCTCAGTGCTTCAGTTTGAGTCTGAAGGCAGGAAAAAAGGCCAGTGTTTTAGTTTGAAAGCAATCAAGCAGCAAAGATTTCACTCTTATCCAGGGAAGTGTTAGTCTGATTGTTCTATTCAGGCCTTCAACTGATTTGGAGGACAATCTGCTTTAGCCAGTGTTGAAAGAGATCATCAAAATGTGACTGCCGGGCTTCCCTGGTGGCGCAGTGGTTGGGAGTCCGCCTGCTGATGCAGGGGACACGGGTTCGTGCCCCGGTCCGGGAGGATCCCACATGCCGCGGAGCGGCTGGGCCCGTGAGCCATGGCTACTGAGCCTGCGCGTCCGGAGCCTGTGCTCCGCAGCGAGAGAGGCCGCAACGGTGAGAGGCCCGCGTACCGAAAAAAAAAAAAATATGACTGCCGTTGACCTGTGAGTGGGACCCAGGCAATAGAAGGCTCTTCACCCCCTCCCCTGTCCTTGGAATGTATGTTCAATCCATTTTTCCCATACCAGAAACTGTTCCAAGGATGGAGCCTCAAAAGAGTAAAGCATTGTTGAGTCACTGAATATGTGACTGAACTGAATTAAGGCCTCTATATAAACTTTTAAGATTCTGGTGGGCAGTTGTGCAAATCTACTCATCTTGCATCTGCCCAAAACAAGCACTATATGAAGTTCTCTTGCTTATTAAAACTGTTACCTACCAACCTGGAGTGGTCTCCCTTTTTCTTTGATCTTTCCTTGCCCTGGATGTATGGAGGCCAGTTTGCAAAGCAACAGTCAGTCTATTGATCAAAAGGTTAATCTCATCCTAAAACAACCTCGCTGAAGTACCCAGAATAATGTTTGACCAAATATCTGGGCACCCAATGGAGCAGTCAAGTTGACACATAAAATTAACTATCACAAGCAAGCACTTTTAGAAGTCTTATTCTACACCATCTAAGTAGCTTAAATGAATCACTGCCAACTACATACCATACTCACCTGAGAAAAGTTCTGAATAAACATTTATACTGTGCCTTATCACCTTTCATTTGCAGTGATATTTTAGTATCCCTTATAAATTAATGGCCAGCCAATTGCTACCTTGACCTGCTCCTTATTTAGTTCTGTTCAAAGTGCTTTAAATAAAACTAGTTATACTCACAACTATTTGTTACATAAACAAATGAACAAACAACCAAGGAATACACTATGACAAATTTTAGTTCTTGCTCTTAAAAATCCATCTTGATCCATCTTAAAATAACTGAAAACTGCTCTGAAACGAATCAGACTGTTAAATTAATGAATAAACAAATTAAACCAATCTTCTACATGGCAGAAAAGAAGAGGTGGGAGGGGAAAATGACATAAATTTTCCTTAAGCAGATAAATACCTCTCTCTAGTTGGAAGGAGATAGATAGAACTAGGGGTCCATAAGTAAGGGCAAGTTGTATCTTGTTTGAGGTGGAGAGAGCTCAAGAGGTTGAGAGAGGAACTGAATTAAGGCCATTCTTTCCCTGCTCTAGTCCTCTAATCATGTCACTTCTCTCCATCTCTTCTGCCATTCTCTACCTCAGGCCACCAGCACCATTTCCTAGAATTATTTCATTAGCCTTCTAACTGCTCTCTTGGCATTCTGAATTGCATCTATTCACCATACTGTAGTCAAGTCATTCTTCAAAATTATAACCATGGTCAGGTTATTTCCCTGCTTCAAACTCTTCAATAATACCTTTTATTCTCAGAATAAAGTCTTAAACACTTATCAAGGGAGACAAGGCCTTCTCAATGTGGACCTTGCCTATACCACATCTGTAGTCACTTTGGCACTGCTTACACCTTACACTTGAGGCATTCTCAAATATTTTCAGTTCTAGGAGGACATCATGCTCTCATTTGCCTTCAGATTTTGTAAATGCTTTTCTTTTCTACCTATATTTTGTTAGAATTAGGTTGTGCTGCAAGTGACAATGCCTTACACAAGATAATTTATTTCTCGGTCATATATTCATATATTCAGTCCATCTAGGGCTGTTGTGGAAACTCAGCTGCAAGGTGTCAATACTGAGTCCTATCAAATTTTTTGTTCTACTATGCATGGCCTTCATGCCTAAGTCTACTCTAAGGTCTCATGTAAGCTCTAGTTCCAGTCATCACAGCTGCATTGCACTGAGAAGGAAAGGAAAACTAGGATGAGAAGTGCATATTCCTTTCCTTTCAGAATACATCCTGGAAGTAGCTCATACCATTTGTGTTTATATTTCATTGGCCAGAAAATTATTGCATGCAAAACCTAACTACAAGGGAGGCTGAGAAACGTGTTTTCTGTTTTGCTTAGCCATGTGCCTAGCTAAAATTCTACACTTCTATGATTGAAAAAGAAAGGGAAAAGAAATATTGAGAGACAACTAGCAGAGTCTGATACAGACTGTCCACACTCTTTCCTACCACTTAACCTGGCTACCTCTTGGTCATTTTAGGTCTCAGCTTAGCTGTCACCTTTTACAGAAAGCCCTCCTGAACCCCAATTCCATGGCTGAGTTAGATGTCCCACAATTCCTGTCCCTCCCTCCCTAGTCAATCCACTGATCACTCCCTTCACTTACACTGTTATGGACTGATTATATGTGTCACCCCAAAATTCATATGTTGAAATCCTAGCCCCCAATGTGATGGTATTGGGAGGTGAGGCCTTTGGGAGGTGATCAGGTCATGAGGGTGAAACCTTCATGAATGGGATTCGTGCCCTTATAGAAGAAACCTTAAAGAGCTCTCTTTTTCTTCCACCACTTGAGGACACAGCAAGAAGATGACCATCCATGAACCAGGAAGAGTGTCCTCACCAGACACCAAATCTTCTCGTCCCTTGATCTTGGACTTCCCAACCTCCAGAATTGTAAGAAATAAATTTCTGCTGTTTATAAGTCACCTAGTCTATGGTATTCTTTTATAGCGACCTGAATGGACTAAAACACTCACAGACGAAGTGATTTCCCCAGATCATAAAATGGTAGGGGGTCGAATTGATATATTAACCTAGAGAATCTCTCTCTAGAGTCAAGTTGATACCCTGAACCACTTCATTGAATTTACCTCTTAAAATTTCTCCACTAATCTCTGTGAGGGCAGTAAATTGCCAGTGTTGGTTGTTATTGCTTTCCCATTACCTAAACCAAAGTCTAACGCTTAGTGAGGTCCAAAAATATTTGTTAAATCAATGAAAACGCAAATAATAATGTTTCTCACTGCAATTTGCAGCTGGCTTGTATTATCTCCAGGGCCCAGGCATATTATACAAGATGCAAGATAGCTTGATTTATAATGAGATCATCTGTTTTAGTCCTTCATTCAACAGAAGAAAGTGAAGAAGAAAGAAAAAAAATCTCACAGACAAAACTTGGTTTTGGTAGATCTAGGGGTTAAATCTCCTGGGTCCTTGTTCAAGGTACCATATAGGCTCCTGGATGAGAGGTACAGCTCTGAAATTCAAAGATGATAAACCCCTGGGGAAGAATACCCACTTTAAACAGTCATTCACAAGAAAGTAATGGGGAAGAAAAATCAGTCACCATGAGTTTGATCTCCCACAAACCTTTTATCTATTTGTTAGTCTGGATATAGAACTGCTAGTTTCAATACAATATTAAGGTATAAAACATTTCTTAAATAAACCTTTTCAGAATGCAGTTACATTGTTTATATCTCTGCTTTCTGTGTTTGTACTCATATACTTTCTGCTAGAAAACCACAGTGCTTTTATATTCACTGCTCTTCTACATACTAAGAAACCAGGATTGTACCCTATCCTTTGGGAATAAAGCTTCAAGTTGTCTTGTTCTCAACCCAGGTGAGATTTTATTGCTTTTGGTCAAAGATGACTATGAGAGTCACATCATTTATGTTATCATTTTTTAAACCTCAGCACATTGTCCCAGTTGTGTAAATGTGGATACATATTTGATGAATTCCTACATTATTCAGAGCAAAGAAGAAAAGTCTAGGCATGATTTAGTAATAGCCTCTAAGACATCCAGTCTTCGTGCTGTACCTAAGGGTTGGGCATAATCTGAAAATGGGACATGGCAGGTGTGGGAGGGGGAGAGTTTAAATTGTATCAGGAAGAATTTAAACCAGTCAAAACTAAACTCCTCTGCTTCACCACCACTCTCAACTTCCTTTTCTTTCCCAACTCCACAGCTGTACTTCACACTTCCACTCACAGGCCTATGTTAATAGGTAAGGCACAATAATATCTTGGATTTTTTCCCCCTGAGATTCCATATTTCAGCATTCCATTTTATTGTCTAAACTATCAGAGTATAAGTCTCAAAATATTAAAAATATAGTGTTCATACAAATAGTCAATGAGCATTAATGTGGGTACCAAAGAATGACAAAGTTGATTCAAAGAGAATTTGAAAAACTAAAATGTATACAGTAGGAGAAAAAAAGGAATACTGAAATTAGAATGTTGTGTAAAATACAAAACTGATTAACAACCTTCAGGGCAATAAAACCAGGACCATTTGTTATCTTCTCTACAGAAAAGGAAAAAAATCAAAATTATCTTGTCTTAAGTTTATAGAATTATTTAATAAATTATACAAAGTCTATTCCACTGAAGAGTCAAAGGATCTTTTAAGACCCATTAACAGTGCTTTTTGCATGGTGTTAAAACTTCATATAATACTCTTTTGCCTCAATTCTATCAAAGCCCTTCAGCCAAAGTCCATCAAGAATACACCTATAGTTGAACAAGTTGGGTTTCTTACTCCTTCCAACAAGAAAGAATGCTCACCATGGGGAACTGTGAGGGCGTATCAGTAAAAAGATATGAGAAAGAACCTACTACAGGATTTAAGTTTTGATTGATTACTTGGTATAGGGGTTCTAAAAAAGCCAGTTTGCCATAGATCGGGTGCTATTGGAAAGCAGTGATTGGATATCTCATTAAGTCTTATCTTCAGGGAGGGAAACTAGAACAAGAATAAAGTTATGATTCGTAAAGAAGCAGCAGACATTCATATTAGCTGGAGAGAGTATTTGGTGTTTTGTGAATGGCTCAGTGACCTTGTTTTTTTCTGTGTTTTTAAAAAAGTGGCCTTGTTTTGCCTCCTTTTATCAGAGTAAACTTGATCTCATTTATCTCTGAGTAACCTTGTCTGAAGTTGAAACTCTGAGATGAACATTGTCAAGCTGTGAATGACAAGCTACCTTATGAATGTCAGGAGCTGATTTTTTTTCTTTCTCATTTCCAAATTTTGGGTAATTTTTCTCAGTACTATAAATGTAGGAAGAAATTAATGGCTTGCAGGAATAAATTTAATTTAGGAAAATAAAGTAACATTCATCATACTCAGGAATTATGAAGCAAAATTCAAATCTGCTCACACTATCATCATCATCAAGAACAGTTGTATTCTCAACATCTCACCACCTCAGGGAACACCCTATCTTACAGCAGCAAGGAATGGTGAATGGTGATGATCAGGCTGCTAAAAATTGCTAAAATCTCCAGCCAATTGATACAACATCTAGAGCAGGCAGGACAACATGGGTCAGTGAAACACTAATATATTTACACTGGCTCAGCCCCAGCCAGCACAATGGGAATGCACAATGCTCAGTCTCAACACTTTTCTTTTATTGACCGTTCATGGTGGCACACTGGTGACGGTGTTAACTATTCAAACACTTCCTAAACTCCTCCCTCCTCCTTTCCCCTAGAAGGAGCTTCCTGCACCATCTTTTGCTTTCCCAGATTATGGTATACTTTGTTTACATTTGACTTTCTCATGATGATGTCATTAACATGAGGAGGGCAATTGGGAATAGCTTAAGCACACCATAATTTTTGGAATCTTCTTTGAGACTTCTGCAACATTCAGCTGGCTTTCAGTTATGTGCTCCATTTATGGCACCATTCTTATTTCATTTCTATTAGTCAGCTATTGCATGTTCTTTATCTTGTGGAGAGTTACCCAAGATCATACAGATAATATATAAAGAGTTAGGATTCAAGCCCATGTCTGTCTAACAACTCTACATTTTCTCTACCTTTATAAAAAATCCCACTTGATTAAAAAAATGAATGTTACACTTTTCTCCTTTTCAAACAAGAGTTTAATAAAAAACTTAAAATGTTTCCACGCATGGGTGGTTAGAAAGTGTGAGACACTTTCTGAATGTGCACTGCTAACAAAGAGTAGTAAAAATGAAGCAGAGTATCAGCTCTATCACACATTTGGCTTCCATGTAAGTGAGTTCTTTGACTCATTCCTATCTTCTCAGATATGCCAAATTTAGAGCCTCTCTTAGGCTGTGTTCCTCTTGGGTATCACTTGGTTCCCTTAAATAGTAGGAGATCAAGTAAAAAAGAAAGTATTGTGGGGGATCTAGGGAGGCATCTTCTAAGTCTGCTTTGTGTTTAAAAATAAAAACTTTCTTGGCCACTGAAGTGCTCTCTTCTTTGTGCAAGGAAGTTGCAGACTATATTTCCTTGAGTTGCACACTATCTTTCATACATTCCTATTGTTGCTAAATCTCAGCATTTGAGGGACACAGTGGCTTCCATCACTTTAGTGCCATTGGTGGGACCACAGGACTCCGAGCTGAGCAGCAGTTCTGAGTACCTTGTCTCCTGTCCTCGGATCACCACTTGTTCCTGATTTTTGTTTTACCAGTGCATGGAGACAACTTCTTAGCCATTCAGCCCAGTGTTCCAGGACAGATCCTGAAATCAAATGAGGCATGAGCGTACTTTTGTGGGACCTAGCAAAAATGCTTACTTCAAACTTGGGGTGGGAGATTACATTTTCCAAAGAAAACTACACACACACACACACACACACACACACACACACACACACCATTCCAGATACTCTTCTTACTTTGTGACACTGATACCCCTCCATTAAGAGGTAGAGTCTATACCACCCCCAACCCCATGTTGAATCTGGGCCAATCTTTGCAATTACCTTGAATAATCAAATATGACAGAAATGATGCTGCTTGACTTCTAAGGTTAGGTTATAAAAAGCAATATGATTCTACCTCTCTCTCCCTCTCTGATGCTTGCTTGTCCTTGGAATGCAGCCACCATGTTTTGAGGAAACAGAAGCCACATAGAAAGGTCACATGTGGGTATTCCTGCAGACACAAATCACAGCTCTAGCTAGGACCCCAGTCCAGCATCTACTGCCAAACCTGTGAATGCTTGAGACTCCAGATGATTCTAGTCTTTTGCCTTCAAGTATTCCAGCCAAGTCCTCAGACATGTGAAGTAGTGGCAGGTCATCCACTTTGTGCCCTACCTGAATTACTGACTTACAGAAGCCATGAGAGGTAATGAATGATTGTTATTTTAAGTTATTAGGGTATGGGGTGATTATACAGCATAGATTATAGAGATGAATTTAGCAATCAAGTCCTCTGAAAAATGTGGTGATCTTGAAACATGACCCTAGATAGACATACTTCTCCCAGCTCCTCTTTTCACTGCTTGTTCACACATGAGAGCATCTGCAGGGATTCCCATCACAGAGTTTTCCTCAGGTTAATTATGGAAGCACTAAGTGTAAAGCTGAAAAACACCACCACCCTTGTTACAACCAGACTCTCAGAAAATACACTAACTTCTATATGATTAGTGTATAAGTGTTGATTTAAATTATGCAATAATCATACCAGGTTCTTGATTCATCCTTTGTACAGTGGGAAATATGACAAAAATAAAAATTTCAATCTCTGAGGTACAAAAGTTTGATTTAAGATTTAGTAAAGTAAATTGATCTCTTTAGTCCTTTTAAAAATTTGTTTTGGTATCACCAATCTATTTTGCCCCCACAGGAGCCTAGTAAGTGGTGGGGCAGCCAGGCAGGTCTTGAGAGCATCCAAGGAATCCTCTACTCTGAATTAGGCCATATAAAAGCACATAAACCCTGTGCGGTTAATTTAATTCCCATATTATATGAGGAAATCAAAGCACAGAAAAGTAGGATGGAGGCTCTTTCTAAACACATTTGAATTAAATGATAAAATACATACTCTTCAGTCAAATGTAAAACAAAATACTTATTTTTAACAGTGCCCATGGCTCCAGACATCTCACTCGATGATCATTTGCTTCAGATGTTAATAGTATCTCAAAGAGAAAAGATGTAAACTTAAAGAGTATAAACTTAAAAACACTTGAGCTTGTGTTGAAAGAATGGGAAGAAATTTCAGAGGTAACTTCGACTATAATGCACTGACTTGAGAACTTGACCTTCACTACCATTGGTCCCCACCTGATGGTAACTTGTCAAGGCCACAAAACTAAAGCTGAGGTTCAAACCTAGGTCCACCTAACTCAAAATCCCATGCATAATCCACTCCACTGTGTGTGTGTGTGTGTGTGTGTATATATATATATATATATATATATATATATATATATATATATACACTGTATAAATCCACTATGTTTATACTTTTGCATGCTTGCCTGCTTGGGAACAACACATCTGTAATCATCATCACCAGGACCCTAACAACAAAAAGCATTGGAAGGTCAGTGTAGAATACTGGTGGAGAACAAGGAGTGTAAAAACAAGCTGCCTGGTTTTCAATCCCAGCTTTTCCATTTGCCTGCTGTGTGAATGTTCCTGTTATCTACTGTTGTTTAATAAACTACCCTAAAACTTTGTGATTTAAAGTAATAATTTATTATTAACTTTCATGGTTCTGTGGGTTGACTGCATTTAGGTGGGTGGTTTTTAGCGTCTCTCATGCCGTTGCAGTCAGATGTTGACCGGGGCCACAGTCATCTGAAAACTCAATTGGATTAAACATCCAAAGGGGATCCTATGGCTAGTAGATCAGCTGGGGCTGTTAACCAGAGCACATTCATGTAGGCCTCCCATTGAATCCTTTTGTTCTAAGACAGAGATTCCAACAGCAAGTGTTCCAAGAAAACTGGGTAGAATCTATAAAGCTACTTATTAACTAGCCCTGGAACTTATGTGACTTCACTTGTGCTATATTTTGTTGGTCTAAAGTGAGTCAAAGTGGCCAGGAGAGATTTGAGTCAACACAAGTTATGGTTCATTAGCAGATTCACCTTTGGAGATGAGCTACCATGCTACAGTTCAATTCTCTGTGCTTCATTTTCTCCATCCATAAAATGGAGGCGATAACAATGCCTACTTGATAAGATTGTTGTGAGAATTAAATGAACTAATACATGTAAAATGGTTAGAAGATCCCCTGGTACATAACAGGCACTCAATGAAAGTTACATTGCTATTACTATTCTCTTAGAAATACCATGCTAGATACTGGGACTGTATCACTTTACACCCACGGAGTGCCTTATATATCACTTACTATACTGTTTCTAGAGACCATCACCAGGGCCATGATCATTCTTGGACAGAGAATTTCACATGGGCTTCCTGGTGACTCTTTGTTATGCTCCACACGCTCATTCCCATGGACAAATGGGAATTTGTCTATGCTGTCACTTGTCTTGCTGTCATTTCTATGCTGTCACTTGTTGTTAACATAGACTTTCGATGAGGATATTTCAAAGCCAACCACACTCGGGCTTTCAGGCAGGAAGATCAAGGAGCATACTCACCAACACTCTTCACAATTTTAAACATAGCTCCAAGTAGATCCGTTAGCAATAAACTGTCTCCCACCCAATCAAGGACCCAAACTGAGAACTTCTGATCTTCTAGAGGTCAGTTTCAAAGACTCAGGGCCAAAAAGTGGCTTTGTAGTTCTCAGGAACCTTGGCCCCAAGCTTGAGAACTTTCTGTACAACAGACCAGCTGAGGTTCCTCTTGAAAAAAGAAGAAAATTTAACCCAGGCACTGCTCAACTGAAAAGCTGCATGGCTTTGAGGAAATCCCTGGTATAGCTGGCCCACAGTCATATCACCATGACAATACAAACGTTTTCCCCAGGCTCTGGACACATGGAGTTGCAGCATGAAAGCCTAAACATAGTTTTAGGGAGATCAGACCCACAGGGCAACTTACTGCTGTCTTTCCTTCTCTCCTAGTTTCTAGATCCTCTCAGGAAGCAGCTGGACATTGCTGTTCATTCTAAATAGAACCACCAATTTATCCATCTCTAAGTGCTTAAAAGATCCTTAGCAAACCTAGCCATTTTTGGTGAGTGGCACAGATTAGCAGTGGTGTGGTGAAAGTTGAGAGGTATCAGAGTGGACCCTCTGCTTCAAACTGCTTTCTCTCCATTTTCCATACTGCCTGAAATGTTACCGAATGTGCTTTATTAATTTTAGTGATTATGTCCTCTTGAAAAATAAAAATTTCCTAGATTGAATTAATTCATTATAGAATGATATTAGTCAGAACTATGATTAATATTTAAGAAAAAACTGAGGAGGAAAAGAGCAGAGGAGAGAAGTAGGTATTTCTTCACTAATATGAGTAAAGTGTAGGAAAAGCAAGGGTAGAGCTAGGCCCAGGAGAAAACTGGAAGCAGAGACTTGACATCTATAGGACCTTCTCTAACTCTAAAATGTGTCAGCTTCTTATCTTAAACAAAATCTCTACAATCGGAGACCTGGACACTAGCAATTATAGGCTTCTATTCTTTTACTCTCAAAAATCAGAGAGGAAAGAGACTGTTACATCTCAGACACTTAAAAAAAAAATCCTAGGGAAGGATCCTGACTGTCCAGTTTAGACTAGGTTTTTAACCCTCAGCCAATCACTGTGGTCAGGAAGGGGGAGTCATTAAAAAATAAAAAGTCTCATTTATCTCATGTGAGTTGTGCGTGGAGGATGAGGTAGAAAAGTGATTCAACTAAAAGGAAGAAAGTGAAATTCTCAAAAGAAGAAAGAGGTCCTGGACACACACAAAACTCACTAATATACACAATGGGTATTATCAGCCACCAACACTTTAAAGCAGGGGTCCCCAACCCCCAGGCGTGGACCAGTACCAGTCCACTGTCTGTTAGGAATCGGGCCACACAGCAGGAGGTGAGTGGCATCGAGCGAGCAAAGCTTCATCTGCCACTACCCCATCGCTCCCCATCACTCACATTACCACCTGAACCATCCCCCCACTCACCCTCTCTGTCGAAAAATTGTCTTCCCCGAAACTGGTCCCTGGTGCCAAAAAAGTTGGGGGTCACTGCTTTAATGTATATTACTTTATTATATACTTTATACTTTATTTTTTATTATCAAATCAATTTTAGGTGAGTCTACTGGACAGAAGGACAGGAGGGGTGGGGAGAGGATAAGGAAGAGATATAATTTTGAATCAGAATTTATATCTATTTACAACTGTATTTATAATTAACTATAATTTATATGACTTTCATATAAATACTTTTGCAAATCTCTGGTCAAACTATGTGATATAACTTTTATCTAGAATATATAGTTATTGCAGTCATGGTCTCTAAGAAGGCAAAAATTAAATGAGGGAGCAGCAATTGTCAGTATAAAAATGCTAGAGGTAAAGTAAGGATGCGGTGGAATGGGGTGGGATCAGCAAGGAAAAAGAGAACAGAAAAGTCAAAGTGAGAGACTTTCCAAAATAAACTTCAATGCCATCAGAGTTTTGCCTTTGACAAGCAGTTTAGATTTTTGGATCTATCTGCTTTTGCAGTTCCCATTCAGTAGCTTCAGCTTTTCTCCAGGAAAAAAAATCTAGACACATATTTTCATGCCTCAGATGAAATCACAACATCTATTATGTGGCTAGATTTGTAAATCTAGTGCTACCTACTTCCATTTCCAGCCTGAAAACAGTGGACAGCTCCAAGAGTTCTCCAGTGCAAATCCACTTGCATATAAGCATTGTATGCCTGACAAGCTATGTAATGAAGCATATGTATTTTCTTATTCAGCTTCTGCAGAGACGTTTCATTGAATAAGAAGAATTAAGATGGAAAAGAGTCACATTTGACTGGCTACACTTTGCCAAATGAGATTTCAAACTCTCTTTAAAATTTCTTAAAACTCTTTAACTCCCCACATGAAGTAAAATCACGTAAAGTTCAATGTTTACCTCTAGAAAAAAGAACTAAAATAATTTTACTTGCTTGATGTTACCTGTACAATAATTATGTCAAAGCAGAAGCTCTAAGTTCCATTCTGCTTGCCTTTAAATGGCAGCAATAACAGTTGTGTAGTAATAGCAGCAGGTACAGTGATCCTGAGCCCACCACAGAGGAGGCTCTCACTCAAAGGTAGGTGGTAATACTCAGCATCCTGTCAAGAAATGAGTTTCAATATTTGAGAATTTCTCAAAATGTCTTCCAAGTTTGTAAATATCACTATGTCTAACTGGCCATTTCAAAATGGCCAGATCAACATCTACACTTTTAACTGGTTATCTCATCTCAGAAGGAAAATTTGCCCCTTCTCCTATTTACCTGTGCTTTAGACACCAGTTCTTCCATTCCCTCATCATTCCTCTCCCTGTTCCCTCATCTCCTTGAAGTCTTTTACCCACCAATACACTCCTTTCTTCTCCCTTCAGTGCCTCCCTTCTTCAGGCTCTTTCCTCTCACTTCCAATACACACTTATGTCTCCAATTAAACTCTCTTTGAAGAGGAAGTTGTGTTTCCTGTGCAGATTCAAGTGCTTTCTGCTCAGTAAAGCCAATGTTTGGGGTAGAGGGACAGTGGGAGAGGGAAAAGAAAGAGTGAGTGAGCATAGAAGCTGTCATGTTTTGTTTAGGACAGAATGACATTTTAATGAGTTCTCAGAACTCTATCACAAGTTACATCTTGCTCAGGACAGTGCTGGCACAGAGAAAACAATGTAAGACATGGGATGAGAACCACAGACGTGAAGACAAAAGTAAAACCTAAGACACTGACAAGCTCCAGGCTGTAGAAATATTACTAAAATTCAATGAAAAAAAAAGCCTTGGTTATAAAAAAGATGATCCCTGTATAACTACATACTTTCCATATTAATACCAACAGAGGTATAGGTACAAAGCAATAGTTATGTGGCAAGTTAGGGAAACAGTACCACATTCCTGAGCTATCATAGCAGAGAGATTGCCCTTCACTTTTGGATGAAATCTCAAAACAAGAAATGTGTGATATTACTAACATGTCACCTTCCTTCCATTTTCCAACAGATGAATTTAAATGGATAAATTTGTAAACTGAAGTATATTTTCTCAATGAAGAGAAAGGAAAGAGGCTCTCTCTCATTTATGATTGAACTTCAATTAGTTATTTGTATTTAGTGTTTTAAAAAAATTATTTATTTATTTATTTTCAGCTGAGTTGAGTCTTTTTGCTGTACGTGGACTATCTCTAGTTGCAGTGAGTGGGAGTTACTCTTCATTGCGGTGCATGGGCTCCTCATGGTGGTGGCTTCTCTTGTTGTGGAGCATGGGCTCTAGGTGTGTGGGCTTCAGTAGTTGTGGTTTGTGGGCTCCTAGAGTGCAGGCTCAGTAGTTGTGGTGCCTGGGTTTTGTTGCTCTGCAGCATGTGGGATCTTCCCAAATCAGGGCTTGAACCCATGTCCCCTTCATTGGCAGCAGATTCTTAACTACTGAGCCACCAGGGAAGCCCTGTATTTAGTGCTTTAGTTTTAGTTTATCTTCTCCCAATCTCTCTTGTCAAGTGGCTAATGATCCATAAACAAGAAATTAAGGAAAGAAAAGAACGACTTTCTAATTAAAATTATTTTAGAATTCAAACAATGAACACTGTTCCTTTTTTTTTCTTCCTATTATCATCCAATTTTGTCTTGTTTTTAGTGTAATAGGTTTTCTTGAAGACAGGCAAATGCAACTGATATCTGGGGGAAAAATTTTTCCTACACCATGTTTTCTAAATCCCATAAAAGTGTTTTCTCTATCTCATTCCAAAGCGTCAGGATAAAGAAAAGCCAAATTCTACCTTAATTTTGGCATTCACTTGTGAACAAGCAGCCTGACCTAGTTCTCTCATTTAGTGTCATACAGTCCTCTGAGCACCTGCAGAAAAAGAAAATCCAAAACTCATTTACTAGATACCCAACATCAGACATGTGTGAAGATACATTTTTAAAAATAATCATGGACCCTGATTTGCAAGAATATAACTTACTTTTCTTATACTTGGACTTTGTTTAGTTTTCAAGATCACAATTTCACTAATAGCAGAAAAACAAATCTTGTATGTTGGAAGATTTTTTAATCACATTGCTTATGATTGGTCTGTTCATATTTTCTATTTCTTCCTGGTTCAGCCTTGGAAGGTTATGCCTTTCTAAGAATTTGTCCATTTCTTCCAGGTTGTCCATTTGTTGGCATAAGTTGCTTGTAGTAGTCTCTTATGATCCTTTGTATTTCTGCAGTGTCAGTTGTAACTTCTCCTTTTTCATTTATAATTTTATTGATTTGAGTCCTCTCCCTTTTTTCTTGACGAGTCTGGCTAAATGTATATCAGTTATATCTTCTCAAAGAACAAGCTTTTCATTTCATTGATCTTTGCTATTGTTTTCTTCATTTCTATTTCATTTCTTTCAGCTCTGATATTTATGATTTCTTTCCTTCTACTAACTTTGGGTTTTGTTTGCTCTTCTTTCTCTAGTTGCTTTTGGTGTAAGGTTACGTTGTTTTTTTGACATTTTTCTTATTTCTTGAGGTAGGCTTGTATTGCTATAAACTTCCCTGTTGGAAATGCTTTTGCTGCATCCCATAGGTTTGGGTCATTGTGCTTTCATTGTCATTTGTTTCTAGGTATTTTTTAATTTCCTCTTTGATTTCTTCAGTGATCTCTTCGTTGTTTAGTAACATATTGTTTAGCCACCATGTGTTTGTGTTTTTTACAGTTTTCTTCCTGTAATTGATTTCTAATCTCATAGCGTTGTGGTTGGAAAAGATGCTTGATACGATTTCAATTTTCTTAGGTAAACTGAGGCTTGATTTGTGACCCAAGATGTGACCTATCCTGGAGAATGTTCCATGTGCAAT
The DNA here is from genome assembly GCF_002837175.3 of Physeter macrocephalus. Classification (NCBI taxonomy): domain Eukaryota; kingdom Metazoa; phylum Chordata; class Mammalia; order Artiodactyla; family Physeteridae; genus Physeter; species Physeter macrocephalus. The sequence continues at coordinate 26,129,302 of NC_041229.1, forward strand.
TGAGAAGAAAATATTCTGCTGCTTTCAGATGGAATGTCCTATAAATATCAATTAAGTCCATCTGGTCTAATGTATCATTTAAGACTTGGGTTTCTTTAATTTTCTGTCTGGATGATCTGCCCATTAGTGTAAGTGGGGTGTTAAAGTCTGCACTATTGTTGTGTTACTGTTGATTTCCCCTTTAATGGTTGTTAGCATTTGCCCTGTTTATTGAGGTGCTCCAATGTTGAGTGCATGTCTATTTACAGTTGTTATGTCTTCTTCTTGGATTGATCCCTTGATCACTATGTAGTGTCCTTTTTGTCTCTCGTAACAGTCTTTATTTTAAAGTCTATTTTGTCTGATATGACTATTGCTACTCCAGCTTTCTTTTGATTTCCATTTGCATGGAATATCTTTTTCCATCCCCTCACTTTCAGTCTGTATGTGTCCCTAGGTCTGAAGTGGGTCTCTTGCAGACAGCATATATACGGGTCTTGTTTTTGTATTCATTCAGCCAGTCTATGCCTTTTGGATGGAGCATTTAATCCATTTACACTTAAGATAATTATCGATATGCCTGTTCCTATTACCATTTTCTTAATTGTTAGGGGTTTGTTTTTGTAGGTCTTTTTCTTCTCTTGTATTTCTCGCCTAGAGAAGTTCCTTTAGCATTTGTTGTAGAGCTGGTTTGGTGGTGCTGAATTCTCTTAGATTTTTCTTGTCTGTAAAGCTTTTGATTTCTCTGTCAAATCTGAAAGAAATTCTTGCTGTGTAGAGTAATCTTGATTGTAGGTTTTTCCCTTTCATCAGTTTAAATATTTCCTGCCACTCCCTTACGACCTGCAGAGTTTCTGCTGAAAAATCAGCTGTTAACGTTATGGGGATTCCCTTCTATGTTATTTGTTGCTTTTCCCTTGTTGCTTTTAGCATTTTTTCTTTGTGTTTAATTTTTGTTACTGTGATTAATATGCATCTTGGTGTGTTTCTCCTTGAGTTTATCTTGTATGGGACTCTTTGTGCTTCGTGGACTTAGGTGACTATTTCCTTTCCCATCTTAGGGAAGTTTTTGACTATAATCTCTTCATTATTTTTTCAGACACTTTCTCTTTCTCTTCCTCTGGGACCCCTATAATTTCTGGAAAAGATGCTTGATACGATTTCAATTTTCTTAGGTAAACTGAGGCTTGATTTGTGACCCAAGATGTGACCTATCCTGGAGAATGTTCCATGTGCAATTGAGAAGAAAATATTCTGCTGCTTTCAGATGGAATGTCCTATAAATATCAATTAAGTCCATCTGGTCTAATGTATCATTTAAGACTTGGGTTTCTTTAATTTTCTGTCTGGATGATCTGCCCATTAGTGTAAGTGGGGTGTTAAAGTCTGCACTATTGTTGTGTTACTGTTGATTTCCCCTTTAATGGTTGTTAGCATTTGCCCTGTTTATTGAGGTGCTCCAATGTTGAGTGCATGTCTATTTACAGTTGTTATGTCTTCTTCTTGGATTGATCCCTTGATCACTATGTAGTGTCCTTTTTGTCTCTCGTAACAGTCTTTATTTTAAAGTCTATTTTGTCTGATATGACTATTGCTACTCCAGCTTTCTTTTGATTTCCATTTGCATGGAATATCTTTTTCCATCCCCTCACTTTCAGTCTGTATGTGTCCCTAGGTCTGAAGTGGGTCTCTTGCAGACAGCATATATACGGGTCTTGTTTTTGTATTCATTCAGCCAGTCTATGCCTTTTGGATGGAGCATTTAATCCATTTACACTTAAGATAATTATCGATATGCCTGTTCCTATTACCATTTTCTTAATTGTTAGGGGTTTGTTTTTGTAGGTCTTTTTCTTCTCTTGTATTTCTCGCCTAGAGAAGTTCCTTTAGCATTTGTTGTAGAGCTGGTTTGGTGGTGCTGAATTCTCTTAGATTTTTCTTGTCTGTAAAGCTTTTGATTTCTCTGTCAAATCTGAAAGAAATTCTTGCTGTGTAGAGTAATCTTGATTGTAGGTTTTTCCCTTTCATCAGTTTAAATATTTCCTGCCACTCCCTTACGACCTGCAGAGTTTCTGCTGAAAAATCAGCTGTTAACGTTATGGGGATTCCCTTCTATGTTATTTGTTGCTTTTCCCTTGTTGCTTTTAGCATTTTTTCTTTGTGTTTAATTTTTGTTACTGTGATTAATATGCATCTTGGTGTGTTTCTCCTTGAGTTTATCTTGTATGGGACTCTTTGTGCTTCGTGGACTTAGGTGACTATTTCCTTTCCCATCTTAGGGAAGTTTTTGACTATAATCTCTTCATTATTTTTTCAGACACTTTCTCTTTCTCTTCCTCTGGGACCCCTATAATTTCGATGTTGGTGTGTTTAATGTTGTCCCAGAGGTCTCTGAGACTGTCCTCATTTATTTTCATTCTTTTTTCTTTATTCTGCTGCATGGCAGTGATTTCTACCATTCTATCTTCCAGCTCACTTACCTGTTCTTCTGCCTCAGTTATTCTGCTATTGATTCCTTCTAGTGTATTTTTAATTTCATTTATTGTGTCATTCACCACTGTTTTTTTTGTTCTTTAGTTCTTCTAGGTCCTGGTTAATCATTTCTTGTACCTTCTTGATCTGTGCCTCCATTCTATTTCTGAGATCTTGTATCATCCCTACTATCATTACTCTGAATTCTTTTTCAGGTAGATTGCCTATTTCCTCTTCATTTATTTGGTCTTGTCCGTTTTTACCTTGCTCCTTCATCTGCAACATATTTCTCTGTCATCTCATTTTGTATAACTTATTGTGCTTGTGGTGTCCTTTTCACAGGCTGCAGGGTCAGAGTTCCTCTTGTTTCTGGTGTCTAGCCCCTGGTGGATGATATTGGTCCAGGGGCTTGTGTATACTTCCTGAAGGGAAGGACTGGTGCCTGTTCGCTGGTGGGTGGATCTGAGTCTTGTCCCTCTGATGGGTAGGGCCCTCATCAGGGAGTGTGTTTTGGGGTGTCTGTAAGCTTAGAAAGAATTTAGGCAGACTGCTGATGGGTGGGGCTGTCTTCCTGTGTTGCTGATTGTTTGGCATCAGGCGTCCAGCACTGGAGCCTGTAAGCAGTTGGGTGAAGCCAGGTCTTGTTGTTGAGAGGGAGCCCTTCAGGAGAGCTCAAGCTGATTCATATTCCCTGGGGCCATGTCAGGACTCCCACTCTGGAGATTCAGGCCCAATCCCCAGTCTGGGAACCAAGACCCCACAAGCTGCACAGAGTAGCCAATAAAAATTTTTTTAAAAAGGAAAAGAAAACAATCAAACAAAACCCAAGACAAGTAACAAAAATGAAAACAAACAGCTGCAACAACAACAAAATGGAAAAGAAAACAAGCAAACAGACAAACAAAACCCAAGATAAATGATAAAAGCAAAACCAAACCAAAAAAACCACAAAAAATACAAAGAAAATAAGAGAACCAAAGAACCCAAAAACAAACAATAATAACAAAAACAAAAAACAAAACAAAAACAGAAAGCAAACAGAAAGAGCAAAGAAAACAAACACACAAACACAATCTAAAAAATAAAAAGATAAAAACAAAGAACAAAAACAAGAAAAAAACACCAAACAGCAAAAAAGTAAAGTAAAAATAGTGAAATAAAAAACATATTTGAGAACGAAAAATGGAGCTGGAGGAATCAGGCTCCCTGACTTCAAACTATGCTACAAAGCCACAGTAATCAAGACAGTATGGTACAGTATGGTACAAGAACAGAAATATAGATCAATGGAACAGGATAGAAAGCCCAGCGATAAACCCACACACATATGGTCACCTTATCTTTGATAAAGGAGGCAAAAATACACAGTGGAGAAAAGACAGCCTCTTCAATAAGTGGTGCTGGGAAAACTGGACAGGTACATGTAAAAGTATGAAATTAGAACACTCCCTAACACCATACACAACAATAAACTCAAAATGGGTTAAAGACCTAAATGTAAGGCCAGACACTATCAAACTCTTAGAGGAAAACATAGGCAGAACACCCTATGACATAAATCACAGCAAGATCCTTTTTGACCCACCTCCTAGAGAAATGGAAATAAAAACAAAAATAAACAAATGGGACCTAATGAAACTTCAAAGCTTTTGCACAGCAAAGGAAACCATAAACAAG
>NC_041229.1:26133674-26140608 GCF_002837175.3 Physeter macrocephalus
GGAAGGGTAAGCTGTGACGAAGTGAGAGAGTGGCATGGACATATATACACTACCAAACGTAGGGTGGATAGCTAGTGGGAAGCAGCCGCATGGCACAGGGAGATCAGCTAGGTGGTTTGTGACCACCTAGAGGGGTGGGATAGGGAGGGTGGGAGGCAGGGAGATGCAAGAGGGAAGAGATATGGGAACATATGTCTATGTATAACTGATTCACTTTGTTGTAAAGCAGAAACTAACACACCATTGTAAAGCAATTATACTCCAATAAAGGTGTTTAAAAAAAACATATTAAAATTTTTTTTAAAAGAACAAATAAAAAATAACAACAGAACAAAATGAAGCAAACAAAAATAATAATAATATTTTCCTGGGACCTCCACTGTCAGTGTCCTTGCCCCCACAGTGAGCCACAGCCAGCCCTGCCTCCCCAGGAGGCCCTCCTATACCTCTAGGTAGGTCTCTGAACCTGCTGTGGACACTGTAGGGACAGCTCAGACTCTCACCTCACCCAACTCCCACATGTACTTGCCCCCAAAGTCCACAGCTGCTAAAGTTAGACTGGTCTCAGTTGTGAGAGCACTTGCAGTCCGTTTATATATTCCACAGACCCAGAGTTTACCAAGCCAACCACGGGGATTTTATCTGTGGTTTGTGCAGCTGCACAGAGAGGTTTCCTTTTCTCCTCCTTAGTCACACATCCTCTGGGGGTCAGCTTTTGTTCTGGCCCCACCTCTGCGTGTGGGTCACCCTCAGATATCTATTCCCCACCCAAGCAAGAGGGGGGAGAAAGCAGTAGCTGATTGGGGCACACTTACTTGCTCAGGCCAGGGAGGGATAAGGCAGCCACAACTGGGGCAGGTGCGAAGTGCCTGCAGTGACAGAGACCAGCAGGAAGTTGCAACAGACTGGGGAGTGCTCACTCTGGTGGGAGTCCCTCCCAGTGCCTGTGGAGGCAGGGCCTGGCGTGTGAGGAGTCCAGGATGGTGGTGCCACCTCTTATGAACCACTCAACGATGGTGCCTCATTTCCAAGGCAGACCACACTTCCTCTAGGAGCATTCATGGCCATGGATCCCCTCACTCCCATCCCCTCAGGTTGTCTCTGTACAGCCAATAGTGGTCCTCTCCCTGGATTCGCTCTCCTAACCTCACACTTTAGCACTCAGCCCCTGCCAGCATTTGTGGCTTCGTTTCTCAGGCTGGGGTGCCCAGGGCTTATTCCAGAGGAGGCTTTGGTGTGGGCGATGCATGTGGTTCCCACATGCTGTCAAAGGAGGCTTTGGCAGTGGCAGCACTCAGGACCCTGGAGCCTGAATAGTACTCAGGACTCCAGAGCCTGCATGGGTGGAGGAGGCCTTGACTTGAGGGGTGGGTGAGCCTGCTCAGATGGCTGCCCCTCCCAGTCCGCATGGAGGCAGGAGGCCAGTGGGTGGGTAAGGGGGTTGCATTGGTGGCCCCACCCCTTGCACACCAATCAACAATGGCACCTGGCTTCTATAGTGCCCCAGGCTTCTTCTGAAAACTTTCCAGGTTGTGGAGTTCTTTCCTCCTGTCCCTTCAGGCTGTCTCTTTACAGCCAGCAGCTGTCCCCTCCCTGGGTCTGCTCTACAAAGTCCACTTCCCAGCATCCAGCCCCCCTCTGCACCAGGAGACACACGACTCAGGCTGGGGTGCACAGGGCCGCAGCACAGACCATGCACACAGTTCTTACTTGTCCTGCCTTCCACAGACCACTTGCTGCATTTCCCTCTGATCCCACAAATGTCCCTTCCTGCCCAAGCTGATTTCCCTGTTGTGAATGGGCTTTTCTGAGTGCAAGAACCTCTCCTCACCTTCAATTCCCTGCCAGCAGTGCTGATCCCTTACCATTTCCTCGTTTCTTTTTTTTTTCTTTCTTTTGTCCTACCCAGTTGTGTGGGGATTTTTCTTGTCCTTTTAGGTGTCTTTTACTAGTGTTCAGCAGATGCTCTGTGAGAATTGTTCCATTTGTAGATGTATTTCCAATGTACTTGTGAGGAGAGGCAAATTCTACTTCCTCCTATTCCATTATCTTCTCTTGTAGTTCAGCATAAATGTAATTATTTCTGCTTTAAAATTCAAAATGACTTTCTGGGTTAAATACTCAGTTAAATTTAAGATTTTCAAACTTCTCCTTAACCTTACCTTCTCTTTCCCAGGAATTGAACTAAGTTATGGCAATGCACAAAGGACTTTGTACCATCCTGTCATCATGGGAGAGGTGCCTGAGGCATGACAAATTTTTTTATGCTGGCTTCTGCTCAGATGGCCTTGGTTTTCAGCATCTGTTCCCACTGTACCTGCCACCCATTGTCCTCCCATACAAACATCCCACAGGTTCCTCTGTGGCCACCTTATCCCCATTGTGCAAGTGCTCTCTGTCTCTCTTTCTCCTGGTTTACCAGACCTCTCTCAATCTTCCTCTTCACTCACATCACATGGGACCATGAGACATCATTGAGGCTCAAGGTGAAGTGAATAGTGATGATAGCTTTCTCTCTGCTAGGTCTAATTGGTCATTATTTCTACTTAACTACAGACACCTCACTTTGGGTATGGCCTATTGTGAGTCTATCTCCTCTCAGAGTTTTAGGCAGGAAATGGGACATCAGCCCTGTAATGCCCTCTAACCCACAAGATAAGCAGGGTCTTTCTAAGGGACCCATGTCCATTACTCAGACTCTGACTCCCCTCTCAGCCTTTCTTTCTCCTCCCCTCACTTTTTTTCTCAATTGGTCAAGGAGAAAAAGAGTAGATTTTCCTCTGTCATACAACATTTTGAATCTATTTTTTTAGCATAATCTCTACACTTTGTTTTCCTCAAGGCTCTGGTTCTTGATATACAAAACCAAGTTTGGGGGATTCAAAACCATTTTCTTTCTTCATCCTCTTGCCTTTAAAAGACTTTTTCACTACCAAGAATTGTGAAGCAACAATTCAGTGTTCAAATGACTTATTCTATCTTGACTTCCATCTGCCTCACCCCTTGTCCCCACCTCTAGAGCAGTGGATATAGAAAACTACCAGTAGTAGCTATGGAAATGGAGGATGGAAACCTAAGATTATGTTTCTACTATGGTCAATATTTTTATATTGAAGCCCAATATTAATTTCATCAACAGAGATTTTTGAGACATGCACTCTTCCAGGCTCTGAGAGTTCCCTATACTCATGAAACTTGCAGTTTCGTTGAGTGAAGTAGATAACAAACAAGTAAAGAAATGAATAAACAAGATAATTTCCAATTATTGTAAGTTCTATGAAGTAAAGAAAGAGGGTAATATGATAAAGAGTAACTGGAGGAAATGAGGAAGGTCAAGGAAGCTCACTCTAAGTAGGTGACATTTGAGCTGAGACCTGAAGGATAAAGTGAGCCCGGCATGTGAAGAGCTAGGAGAAGATCTTTCTAGGAAGAGAAAGCAACAAGTATAAAGGCTCAGAGGTGGAAAATACCTTGGCATGTTCAAGGAACAGAGGGGTGACCAGTGTAACTAGAACATCATGGACACAAGGGAGAGATCAGAAAAGGAAGAACAAAATCACGTGGTTTCTAGATAGCCAGAGTTAACAGCTTGAATTTTTTTCCAGATAAAATGAGAAATTATAAATCAGTTTGATCAGAGAAATTACATTTGTTTTGTTTTTTAAAAGATTCCTCTGTTTGTAAGAATGGCTTATAAGGGGAGTAAGACTGAGTATGGTAGAAGTAGATACATTCAACATATATTTAACAAATATCCTCAAGGAGAACTCTTCAGCTCTCTGTGAAAAAGGGTTGAAATGTCAAATTACCAAATTATATAATTGTGTTTATGATTCCACTATTAATACCAACATCGCAAGAACTAACTCACAAACACTCTGAACATCACACTTGGTTGATCATTAAAGTTTCTTGACCAGCTGCCTAAATAAAAATCAGGATCATTGATGCTAAGATAAGGCCAAGCATCTCACTGGCATGCTCTTTATCTCTAACCCTTTGTGACACAAAGAATGCTTATTAGTTCTCATATCCAAGCTGCCTGAGAATACTTGGAGCATAAGTATTGTGCAAAAATAATTTAATGGTTATATTCCAGCTTAAATACAAATATTAAGATTTGGGGGGTAAAATTGATTTATTTCTCCCTTTAGAATTTGGTCACCAGATTAATCACCCATCTAGAGTTTCAGACTAAATACATGCTTGACTAAGTTCTGCTGAGTGTGCTGAGTAGATCGTTCTACATCTGCAATAACAACTACATTGGAAAGAGAGAGCAACCAAACTCTTTCAAAGATCAAAGCAAATAGTGTTATAAGTTTCCAAAATATGCAAGGATTAAGGCTGTTACTGGCGGAGTTAGGGATCTCCTGTTGGTAATTGGAATAGAGTTCTCATATCCTTATCAGGGTTCTAGCCATTAGAGAGCACACACAAAAATTGATAGTCAAATTTTCATTCAAAGCCCTTAACTACATTAATTGGTCAACCAAGTGCTCAAGAACCTCATAGGATAGCATTGGGATGGTCTGGAAAAAGAATCTTAGATATGAGAACTAATTAGAGATCTTCCTGGGAGACATTTCTGGAGAGAGCTTGCATTCAGAATACCTCCACATCTAGCTGCACAAATATAGTTGCCAGCAGAATAAAGAAAGAGAGGAAAGATTGAGAGATGAGCTCATGTGTGTGTTTTTTTCTTTTTTACAGCACCTCTCTCCCTTTCCCCTGGTAAAAATATTATCAAATGAATATCCTCCAAACTCTACCCAAGTCTGTTACCTACTCTTCCCATCTCCATGAGGTATAAGCAAGTGATTAACTAGGAAAGTGTTCACTTCAATATAATCCTCTCATATGAAGGGGAGTAAAAGTGTCCTGTCTATTGAATAATAAAGATGGGAAGCTGCAGATTTCCCCTTATAATCTGTTCAAGAGTTCAAGTCAATTATAAGGATTCTAGTGCAGTAATAACTTGAATAAGAATTTTACTTAATCTTTGATCTTACATATAAGCAATTCATTAAAGTTTGGTGCAGGAAAGAGAAGAGAGATCTTTGAGAAGTTTAGTGTTTGCCATTCCTTTGCTTCTCTTCTGCAACAAAACTCAGGGTCTGTTCTTGACATTACTGTCCTCTCTTCCATACATCCTATGTAAAACATCTCATACTCTACATTACTGTTTTTATGCTGATGACTCCCAAATCTGTATCTCCAGCACTAATCACTCCATGAACTTCAGACTCATTCATCCAACTGCCTGCTAGACACACATGGGAAGTCCCATCATTTCAATATCAATATAATCCAAATTGAATCTTAATTTCCCTACATATCCCCATCTCAAACTGTTACTCTTCATATTTCCAATTACTGTGGTACCAGTACCACAGTACTGGTACTTCTATCCTATACCTAGTCACAAATCCAGCAAACTCAGAGTGATTCTAGGACACTCCCCCCTTACACAATCCATCAATTGCCAAGTTCTGTTGATTTAACATTCTACATATTCTTGAATCTGAACTCCTAACATTTATTCTGGTTGGGGTCCTCCTCAATTCTTACATGAACCAAAAAAGCAATCTTCCAGCAAGTCTCCCTACCCCTAATGTTGTTCCCTTATATCCATCCTCAACAATGTTATCTATCTAAAATGCACACCTGACCTCTCCTGCTTTAAACCCTTCAGCAACTTCTGATTGTCTATAGGGTAAATATAGAAGCTCCTTAGCATGACACATAAGCCTTCCAATATCAGTTGCCCACCTACCTCTTAAACCTATCTTTCTACCTCACCTTTTAAGTTTTAGTCTTCAAACCACTTGTTGCCTCCACAATCTATGATCCTTCAAATCTCTGTGATTTTATAAATGTCCCTTTGCTTGGAATACTTTTTTCACCTTCTTTCTCCTAAATTTTTCCACATATCATGATTCATCACAAGTGTCATTTCTTTCTAGAAGCTTCTCTTGAACCTCCAGTTTCTGCCAAGTGTCCCTTTCCACTCTGTAATTCTATGATACCTGCATTTACCTCTCTTACTAACTACTCAATATTATACTAAAATGATCTATGTACATTCTGGGGCTTTAAGAGAGTCAATCAGTAACAACCCTCTTTCTTGCACCCAAGTTAGTACCCAATTGAAAAATAGAAGAGCCAGTTGGATGAAAATAAAAATATTACCTTTATTGCTGAGAATGTGGCAGAGCTCTTTGAGCCAAATGAGCTCAGTTAGACTTACTCTGAATAGTTCCCAGTGGTTCTGTGCAACCACAACCTCCCCCACCCCTCATCTACATTAGGGTGTGCCTGCTCCTGAAAATTCACATGGAGGAGTCAAGAAGAATGCATACTTTCTTCAGGTAAACATTAGAATATTGCCCCAATAAAAAGGAGAGAAAGCCTGAACCATAAGACTCTGCTCTTTTTCAAAGAGAAACCAGCTCTCTTCACTCAGAAGGAGTGAGAGGAGGGGGTAGGCCAGGAAGCTGTGAGTGTCACTCTAGTGGGGCTTCCTCCTCACAAAACATGAAGCCAAGGAAGCAAGGTTTACTTCCAAAGATCTCATTACTTCATTAAATGGTAAGCTTCTTGAAGGCAAACCACATCGTATTCCTCTTTGCATCACCAAAGCTGGCCTACATGAATGCTTATTGAATTTACTTGCTCCCTCAGCTGTAATCATTAAAATCAATTTTGGATATCAGTAACTGAGAGAAGCACAGGAAGAGTCAAATTAGAGACAAAAATTAGAGCAGTATCTAGGCTGGTGACAATTTTTAAAATGTCTATGATGTAATAACAGAGGAAAAGGCAAAATGTAATGGGAAATTAAAATTATTATTGTAGAATTATGGGTAATATTTTTTTTTTTTTTTTTTTTTTTTTTTTTTTTTTTTGGGGTAATCGGGCCTCCCTCTGTTTT
>NC_041229.1:26140664-26143463 GCF_002837175.3 Physeter macrocephalus
CGGACGCGCAACCACTGCGCCACCAGGGAAGCCCTGGGTAATATTTTTAATAATATTTCTTGAACATAAAAATTTTGGGGGAAAAATATTTTAACACATAAGGCAGTTTAGAGGGAGGAATCAAGGTGGTGGAGGAGTAGGATGTAGAGCTCACCTCTTCCCACAAATAGATCAAAAACACATCTATAAGTGGAGTGATTCATACAGAAAATCTACTGAATGCTGGCAGAAGACCTCAGACTTCCAAAGAGGCAAGAAAACCTCCATATAACAGGGTACGACAAAAGAAAAAAAGAGAGAGAGAGAGAAAGAAATCAGGATGGGAGCTGCACCCCAGGGAGGGAGCTGTGAAGGAAGAAAGTTTCCTGACCCTGGGAAGTCCCCTCACTAGTGGGGAGTTCAACCTGGATGGAGGAGGAGTTTTAGACCCTTGGAGTAGAGCGCAGCAACAGGTTTGCAGAAGGCAAAATGGAGAGTGACCTGCACAGATGGTTGGTACTGCCTCCCTGCACTACTCAGCCTTAGACATTCATCCACTAGTGCAAGAGGGGTCTGGGTGCTGAAGCTCAGGTTTAAGAAGTCAGACCCAGGGAGAGGACTGGGGTGGGCTGCATGGAGACAGCCTAAAGAGGCTGGAGTGTGGCAACTAAGGGTAAATTCAGAAGAAGCCTGAGCTCATCAGAGAGGCAAGGTGCCATTGCTGGGGGTGCCCAAGGAGAGGGGTGAGACCCCCATAAGAGCTGCTTTTCCTGCACTCATGTTCTCAGGCAACAGGACATCACCTACACAAGTTCAGAGGGTGGGTGTGAGCCAAGGCCATTGTGAGGTCCTGTGGTGGACATGGGCCACTGCCACGGCTAGGGTACCCGTGAGAGGGCACCAAACACTGTCCCTGCTCTCCCAGGGGTAGTGGGCTGCCACCACCATGGGGATACACAGGAGCAGGCACCAATCACTGTCCCCACCATACCAGGAGCAAGCATGGTCTGCGAGCAAGTTGCTGCCCCAGCCCTACCATAAGCATGCACAGGCCTCCACACCTACACAACCCGTATAAAGAGAATAAAGGCCAGCACATGCTGAGGAAAGAGGCACCAAGCATTCAAGCTAAAAGCAGCCCCTTAATCATGTACAAGATCATGGAAAAAAGGACTTGAACTTACCTCCTCTCAAGAAAATCACACAAAAATCACAACTAACTGCTGAACAACCATCAAAAAAAAGATAAGAACCTACAAAAAAAAAAGATACTTTACACCCAAAGACAAAGAAGAAGCCACAATGAGACAATAAGAGGGCCACTTTCACAATATAATCAAATCCCATACCAGCTGGGTGGGCGACGCACAAAGGGGTAAATAATTATATCACAGAGGTTTTCCCACAGGAGTGAGAGCTCTGAACCCCACATCAGGCTCCCCACCCTGAGAGTCTGGCATGGGGAGGAGAAGACCCCAGAGCATTTGGATTTGAATACCAGAGGGGCATAAATGCAGGAGCTCCACAGGACTGGGGGAAACAGAGATCCACTCTTGGAGGGTGCACAAAAGATTTCATGTGCACTGGGAGCCAGCACAAAGCAGTGACTCCATAGAAGCCTGGGCTAGACCTACCTGTGGGTTTTGGAGGGTCTCCTGAGGAAGCAGAGGATAGTTGTAGCTCACTGAGGGGGCAAAGTCACTAGTGGCAGAGGCCACAGGAAATATTGATTAATGTGAACTCTTGCAGAGGTCACCATTTTGGTGCCAAGACCCAGTTCTACCCAAGAGCTTACAGAATCCAGTCCTAGAACATCTCAAACCAAACAACCAGCAGGATAGAAAAAAAGCTGCACCCATCAGCAGACAGGATGCCTAAAGCAAAACTAAGCTCACAGCCAACTCTAAACACACCCCTTGACATGGTTCAGCCTACCAGAGGGACAAGACCCAGATCCACCCTCCAGTGGGCAGACACCAGTCTCTCCCACCAGGAAGACTACATAAGCCTCAAAACCAACTTCACCCAGCAATGGGAAGACACTAGAAGCAAAAGGAGCTATGATCCAGCAGCCTGCAGAAAAGACACCATAAATACAGAAAATTAGACAAAATGAGACCACAGAGAAATATGTTCCACTTGAAGGAATAAGATAAAAACCCACAAGAACAACTAAGTGAAGAGGAAATAGGCAATTTACTGGAAAATAATTTAGACTAATGTTACTAAAAATGATCTAAGATCTTCTAAATAGAATGGAGTCACAGAACGAGAAAAGAGAAAAAAGTATAACAAAGAACTAAAAGTACTAGAGAATGAACAAACAGAGATACACAATACAATGACTAAAATGAAAAAGTACAGTAGAAGGAATCTGTAGCAGAATAAATGAAGCAGAAGAATGAATAAGTGACCTGGAAGGCAGAGTAGTGGAACTACTGCATAACAGAATAAAGCAAAACAATGAAAAGAATTGTGGATGGTCCAAGGGACCTCTGGAACAACATTAAACGCATCAACACTGGCATTATCGGGGTGCCAGAAGGAGAAGACAGGGAGGAAGATCCTGAGAAAATATTTAAGATATTATATGTAAAAAAATCCCTAACATGAGAAAGGAATCACTCACTCAAGTCCAGGAAGTGCAGAGAGGCCCATACAAGATATACCCAAGGAGAAACACGACAAGACAAACAGTGATCAAACTGACAAAAATTAAAGACAAAGAAAACAATATTAAAAGCAACAAGGGGTAGGCAACAAACAAAATTCGGCTTCACAGGCGAATTCTATCAAACATTTAGAGAAGAGCTAACACCT
>NC_041229.1:26143963-26193023 GCF_002837175.3 Physeter macrocephalus
TGGTGCTGGGGAAACTGGACAGCTACATTTAAACAATGAAATTTGAACATTTTTTACCACCAGGAACAAAAATAAACTCAAAATGGGTCAAAGACCTACATGGAAGGCTGGACACAATAAAACTCACAGAGGAAAACAAAGGAAGAATTCTCTTTGACATAAATCTCAGCAGTATCATCTTTTTTCACCTCCCAGAGTAATAGAAATTTAAAAAATAAACAACTGGGACCTAATTAAACTCAAAAGCTTTCACACAACAAAGGAAACCATAAACAAAGCAAAAAGAATGGGAGAAAATATTTCCAAACAATGTGACTGACAAAGGCTTAATCTCCAAAATATTCAAACAGCCAGTGCAGCTCTATGTCAGCAAACAAACAAATGAATAAAAATATGGCACAAAATCTAAACACATTTCTCCAAAGAAGACGTACAGATGGTGAAAAGGACATAAATTTTCAGAGAAATACGAATCAGAACTACAATGAGGTGTCATCTTACACGGGTGAAAATGGCCATCATCAAACAGTCTACAAACAATAAAAGCTGGAGAGGGTGTGGAGAAAAGGGAAACCTCTTACATTGTTGGTAGAAATGTAAATAAGTACAGCCACTGTAGAGAACAGTATGGAAGTTCCTTAAAAAACTAAAAATAGAACTACCATATTATCCAGCAAACCCACTCCTGAGCATATATCCAGTGAAAACGATAATTCAAAAAATACATGCACCCCATTATTCATTGCAGTGCTATTTTTTTGGAGTTGATAATATGTTTAATACCTTGATTATGGAGATGTTTTTACAGGTGTATGTATATGTCCAAGCTATCAAATTGTATATAGTAAATATGTACATGTTTTACATATAAATTATAAATGAATAAAGCTAGATTTTTAAAATTTTTATTTTATACTGGAGTATAGTTGATTAACAATGTTGTGTTAATTTCAGGTGTACAGGAAATTGATTCACTTATACATATACATGTATCTATTCTTTTTCAAATTCTTTCCCATTTAGGTTATTACAGAGTATAGAGCAGATCCCTGTGTTACACAGTAGGTCCATGTTGGTTACCTATTTTAAATATAGCAATGTGTACATGTCAATTTTAATTCCCAATCTATCCCTCCTTCAACCCTCCCCCACACCTGGTATTCAGAAGTTTGTTCTTTGAGTCTGTTTGTTTTATAAATAAGTTCATTTGTATAATTTTTTTAGGTTCCACATATAAGTGATATCCTAAGATATTTGTCATTCTCTGTCTGACTTACTTCACTTAGTATGACATCTCCAGGTCCATCTACGTTGCTACAAAACCTTATTTCATTCTTTTTAATGGCTGAGTCATATTCCATTGTATATATGTACCACAACTTCTTTATCCATTCCTTTGTCAATGAACATTTAGACTGCTTCCATGTCTTGGCTATTGTAAACAGCACTGCAATGAACATTAGGGTGCATGTATCCCTTCAAATTATGGTTTTCCCTGGATATATTTCCAGGAGTGGGATTGCTGGATCATATGGTAGCTCTACTTTTAGTTTTTTAAGGAACCTCCATACTGTTATCCATAGTGGCTGTACCAATTTACATTCCCACCAACAGTGTAGGAGGGTTCCCTTTTCTCCACACCTTCTCCAGCATTTATTGTTTGTAGATTTTTTTGATGATGGGCATTCTGACTGGTGTGAGGTGATATCTCCTTGTAGTTTTGATTTGCATTTCTCTAATAATTAGAGATGCTGAGAAGCTTTTCATGTGTTTTTTGGCCATCTGTATGTCTTCTTTGGAGAAACGTCTGTTTAGGTCTTCTGTCCATTTTTGATTGGGTTATTTGTTTTTCTGATATTGAGCTTCATGAGCTGTTTGTAAATTTTGGAGATTAACCGCTTCTTGGTCTCCGTGTTTGGAAATATTTTCTCCCATTCTGTGAGCTGTCTTTCATTTTGTTTATTGTTTCTTTTGCTGTGCAAAAGCTTTGAAGTTAATTAGTTAATTAATTAGTTAATTTTTCTTTTTATTTCCATTACACTAGGAGGTAGAGCAAAAAAGATCTTCTGTGATTTATGTCAAAGTGTATTCTGCCTATGTTTCCTTCTATGAGTTACATAGTATCCAGTCTTACATTAGGTCTCTGATCCATTTTGTGTTCAGTTTTGTGTATGGTGTTAAAAATGTTCAAATTTCATTGTTTAAATGTAGCTGTCCAGTTTCCCCAGCACCATTTATTGAAGAGACTGTCTTTTCTCCATTGTATAGTCTTACCTCTTTTATCATAGATTAATTGACCATAGGTGTGTGGCTTTTTTTCTGGCTTTTCTATCCTGTCCCATTGATCTATGTTTCTGTTTTTGCCCCAGAACCATACTGTTTTGATGACTGTAACTTTGTAGTATAGTCTGAAGTCATGGATCCTGATTCCTCCAGCTTTGTTGTACTTTCTCAGGATTGCATTGCTAACTGGGGTCTTTCATGTCTACATACAAATTTTAAGATTTTTTGTTCTAGTTCTGTGAAAAAGGCCATTGGTAGTTTGATAGGGGTTGCATTGAATCTGTGTATTGCTTTGGGTAGTATAATATTTTGACAATATTATTTCTTCCAGTCCAAGAACGTGGTATATCTTTCCATCTGTTTGTGTCATCTTCCATTTCTTTCATCAGTGTTTTATAGTTTTTCAGAGTACAGACAGTTTGCCTCCTTATATAGGTTTACTTCTAGGTATTTTATTCTTTTTGATGTGATGATAAGTTAGATTGTTTCCTGAATTTAGCATTTTGGTCTTTCATTGTTAGTATATGGGAATGCAAGAAACTTCTGTGTATTTTGTATCTTGTAAAGTTACCAAATTAATTGATGAACTCTAGTAGGTTTCTGGCAGCCTCTTTAGGATTTTCCACTATGTATAGTGTCATGTCATCTACAAACAGTGAGTTTTCCTTCTTCTTTTCCAATTTGGAAGTCTTCTATTTATTTTTCTTGTCTGATGCCATGGCTAGGACTTGAAAAACTATGTTGGATAAAGGGGGCGAGAGTGGACAACCTTGTCTTGTTAATGATCTTAGAGGAAATTCTTTCAGCTTTTCACTGTTGAGAATGATGTTAACTGTGGGGTTTGTCATTTATAGCCTTTATTATGTTGAGGCATGTTCCTGCTGTGCCCGTTTCCTTTTTAAAAAATATTATTTATTTATTTTTGGCTGTGCTGGGTCTTAGTAGGGGCATGCCACGATCTTTGTTGCCATGTTTGGAACCTTCGTTGCAGCATGTGGGATCTTTAGTTGCGGCATGTGGGATCTTTAGTTGTGGCATGCGAGACATTTGGTTGTGGCATGTGAACTCTAAGTTTCAGCATGCAATGGGATCTAGTTCCCTGACCAGAGATCAAACCTGGGCCCCCTGCATTGGGAGTGCAGGGTCTTAGCCACTGGACCACCAGGGAATTCCCTCTATGTCCAGTTTCTGGGGAGTGGTTTTTTTTTGTTGTTGTTGTTTTGTTTTTATCATAAATGAGTGTTGAATTTTGTTAAAAGCTTTTTTGTTAAAAGATTATCTATTGAGAGACTCATATGGTTTTTATTCTTCAGTTTGTTGATGTGGTGTATCACATTGATTGATTTGTGGATATTGAAAAATCCTTGCATCCCTAGGATAAATCCCACTTGATCATGGTGTATGATCCTTTTAATGTATTGTTGGATTCGGTTTGCTAATATTTTGTTGAGTATTTCTACATCAGTGCTCATCAGTGATATTGGCCTGTAATTTTCTTTTTTGTGGTATCTTTGTCTGGTTTTGGTATCATGGTGCTGGTGGCCTCATAAAATGAGTTTCAGAGTGTTCCTTCCTCTGCAATTGTTTGGAAGAGTTTCAGAAGGACAGGTGTTAGCTCTTCTCTAAATGTTTGATAGAATTCGCCTGTGAAGCCATCTGGTCCTGGACTTTTGTTTGTTGGAAGTTTTTTAATCAGTGTTTCAATTTCATTACTTGTAATTCATCTGTTCATATTTTCTATTTCTTCCTGGTTCAGATTTGGGAGATTGTACCTTTCTAAGAATTTGTCCATGTCTTCTAGGCTGTCCGTTTTATTGGCATAGTAGTAGTAGTAGTCTGTTATGACCCTTCGTATTTCTGTGGTGTCATTTGTAACTTCTCCTTTTCCATTTTTTATTTTTTTGACTTGAGTCCTCTCCGTTTTCTTCTTAATGAGTCTGACTAAAGGTTTGTCAATTTTGCTTATCTTCTCAAAGAACCAGCTTTTAGTTTCATTTATTTTTGCTATTGCTTTCTTCATCTCTACTTCATTTATTTCTGTTCTGATCTTTACGATTTCTTTCCTTCTACTCACTTTCAGTTTTGTTTGTTCTTCTTTCTCTATTTGCATTAGATACAACGTTAGGTTGTTTATTTGAGGTTTTTCTTGTTTCCTGAGGTGAGATGTTTTTGCTATAAAATTCCCTCTTAGAAATGCTTTTGCTGCCTCCCATAGGTCTTGGATCATTGTGCTTTCAGTTTCGTTTGTCTCTAGGTATTTTTGATTCCCTCTTTGATATCTTCTGTCATCCATTGGTTGTTTAGTAACATATTTTTAGCCTCCACGTCTTTGTGTTTTTTTTTTACAGTTTTTTTTCTTGTAGCTGATTTAAAATCTTATAGCACTGTGATCGGAAAAGGTGTTTGATATGATTTCAATTTTCTTAATTTACTGAGGCTCGTTTTGTGGTCCAGCATGTGATCAATCCTGGAGAATATTCCATGTGAACTTGCGAAGAATGTGTGTTCTGCTGCTTTTGGATGCAGTGCTCTATAAATATCAATTGAGTCCATTCGGTCTAATGTGTCATTTAAGACCTGTGTTTCCTTATTGATTTTCTGTCTGGATGATCTGTTCATTGATGGAAGAGGTGTATTAAAGTCCCCCACTATTACTGTGTTGCTGTCGATTTTTCCTTTTATGTTTGTTAGTATTTGCCTTATATATTGGGGTGCTCCTATGTTGGGTGCATATATATTTTCAATTATTATATCTTCTTCTTGCATTGATCACTTGATCACTGTGTAGTGTCCTTCTTGTCTCTTGTAACCGTCTTTATTTTAAAGTCTATTTTGTCTGATATGAGTACGGCAACTCCAGGTTTCTTTTGATTTCCACTTGCATGGAATACCTTTGGTAAAAGGTATTCCCCTCACTTTCTGTCTCTATGTGTCCCTAGATCTGAATTGGAGCTCTTGTAGACAGCATGTATACAGATTTTGTTTTTGTATCCATTCAGTCAGTCTATGTCTTTTGGTTGGAGCATGTAATCCATTTACATTTAACATAATTATCAATATGTATGTTCTTATTGCCATTTTGTTAATTGTTTTGGATTTGTTTTTTGTAAGTCTTTTTTCTTCCCTTTCTCCTTTGTTCTCTTCTCTTGTGATTTGATGACTATTTTAGTGTTGTGTTTGGATTCCTTTTTCTTGTGTGTGTGTGTGTGTGTGTGTGTGTGTGTATCTATTGTAGATTTTCTTTTTACAGTTACCATAGGTTTTGATATAGCAGTGTGTATATAAACAAGATTCTTTATAGTTGCTGGTCTCTTAGTTTCCAATGCATTTCCAATATCCTGCATTTGTACTCTCCTCTTCTCACGATTGTTGGTTTTGATATCACATTTGTGTGCAAATGATTTCCTCACTTTACTGTATGTTTGCCTTTACTGGTGAGCTTTTCCATTCATAATTTTCTTCTTTCTAGTTGTGTCCTTTTCTTTTCCTCCTAGAGAACTTCCTTTAGCATTTGTTGCAAAGCTGGTGTGGTGGTGCTGAATTCTCTTAGTGTTTGCTTGTCTGTGAAGCTTTTGATTTCTCCAGTGAATCTGAACAACAGCCTTGTTGTATAGAGCATTCTTGGTTGTAGGTTTTTCCCTTTCATCCGTTTAAATATATTGTGCCACACCCTTTTTGCCTGCAGAGTTTCTGAAGAAAAATCCACTGATAACCTTATGGGAATTCCCTTTTATTTTGTTTGTTGCCTACCCCTTGTTGCTTTTAATATTGTTTTCTTTGTCTTTAATATTTATCAATTTGTCTCAACATGTTCCCCTTTGGGTTTATCCTGCCTGGACCTCTCTGCACTTCCTGGACTTGAGTGAGTGATTCCTTTCTCATGTTAGGGAAGTTTTTAGCTATAATCTCTTTAAATATTTTCTCAAGCCTTTCACCCTCTCTTCTCCTTCTGGGACCCTATAATATGAATGTTGGTGTGTTTAATATTGTTCCAGAAGTCTCATAGATTGTCCTCATTTCTTTTCACTCTGTTCTGTGTCAGTGATTTCCACCATTCCTTCTTCCAGTTCACTTATGTGATCTTCTGCCTCAGTTATTCTGCTATTGATTCCTTCTAGTGTATTTTTCATTTCAGTTATTGTATTGTTCATCTCTGTTTGCTCTTTAGTTATTGTAGGTCTTTCTTAAATATTTCCTATATCTTTTTGATCTGTGACTTCATTCTTTTTCTGGGGTCTTGGATCATCTTTACTATCATTACTCTGAATTCTTTTTCACATAGATTGCCTGTCTCCACTTCACTTAGTTGTTTTTCTGGAGTTTTATCTTGTTCCTTCATCTGGGTCATATTCCTCTGCTGTCTCATTTTGAACTTTCTGCAATTGTGGTTTCTGTTCTGCAGGTTGCAGGGGTGTAGTTCTACTTGCTTCTGCTGTCTTCTCCTGGTGGATAAGCTGTCTAAGAGGCTAGTGCAGGTTTCCTGGTAGGAGGGACTTGTTCCTGCCCATTGGTGCATGGAGCTGAGTCTTGTCCCTCTGTTGGGCAGGGCCATGTCAAGGCATGTGTCTGTCTTATAGCTGTGTGCTCAGTACTGCTTTAGGCATCCTGTCTGCTGATGGGTGGGGTTATATTTCTGCCCTGTTGGTTCTTTGGCCTGAGGCTTCCCAGCACTGGAGCCTACAGACTGTTGGGTAGAGCCAGGTCTTGGTGACAAAATGGCAGCCTCCAGGAAGGCTCACATCAATGAGTACTACCTAGAACTACTGCCACCAGTGTACTGGACTGTGCAGTGAACCACAGCCACACTCTGCCTCTGCAGGAGACCCTCCAATACCAGCAGGCAGGTCTGGCCCAGTGTCTTATGAGGTCACTGCTTTTTTTCCCTGTGTCCTAGTGCATAGGAGACTCTGTGTGCACCCTCCAAGAGTGGAATTTTTGTTTCCTCCAGTCCTGTGGAATTCCTGTGATCAAACCCTACTGGTCTTCAAAGCCAGATTCCCTGGGAGCTCCTCTTGTTGCCATATTCCCAGGCTGAGGAACCTGACATGGGGCTCAGAACTTTCACTTCTGTGGGAGAACTTCTGTGGTATAATTATTTTCCAGTTTGTGAGTTGACCACCCAGAAGGTATGGGATGTGATTTTATCATGTTTGCAGCCTTCCTACCTTTTTTGTCTTTGGATGTAGGGTATTTCTTTTGATACATTCCAGTTTTTTTTTTTTTAATCAATGGTTGTTAAGCAGTTAGTTGTGATTTCAGTGTTTCTGTAAGAAGAGGTGAGCACACACGTCTTTCTCCTCTGCCATCTTAAATTTGGGTCCACTACAGCACTATTTACAATAGCCAAGACATGGAAGCAACCTAAATATCCTTCGACAGAGGAATGGATAAAGAAGATGTGGTACATATATACAATGGAATATTACTCAGCCATAATAAATAAATGAAATAATGTCATTTGCAGAAACATGGGTGGACCTAGAGGTTATCACACCAAGTGAAGTCAGATAAAGAAAGACAAATATCATACAATATCACTCATATGTGGAATCTTATTTCAAAAAATGATACAAATGAACTTATTTACAAAACAGAAACAGACTCACAGATTCTGAAAACAAATATATGGTTACCAAAGGGGAAACATGGGGGGAGGGATAAATTAGGAGCTTGGGATTAACACACATACACTACTCTATATAAAATATATAACCAACAAGGACCTACTGTATAGCTCAGGGAACTCTACTCAATATTCTGTAATAACCTATATGGGTAAAGAATCTGAAAAAGAATGAATATATGTATATGCATAACTAAATCATTTTGCTGTATACCAGAAACTAACACAACATTGTAAATCAGCTATACTTTGGTAAAATTTTTAAAAATTTATAAGGCAGTTTAGTGGACATTTATTGTTTTGTCTACTCATAACAGCACCTTCCTTTGAGGAACTGTTCCATCTCCTCTCCAACCATGTGATTTTAGTTGGAGCTGCCAGACACTGTACTTTATGCTCCTGGGCACAGTGATGGGCACTTGACCACAGCCAGACCAGACTCTTAGCTAATATGAGCAGGTGGCAAGAAGAGGACTCCCACTGGAATTTTCTGTTGTAGAAAGGTTTAATATGCCTTGTAAATGGTGAGGGCTACATATACTTTCTGATTAGAATTAAGTATAGTTGAAGACAAATCTTTCTTCAGAAAAGCAGCACCTATCTCATTTTCCTCTTCTTTCTCATTACTGTTTTCTTGCTAGTACTTATGAGAACTGATCAGGCCCTGCAGCTTTGTGACATCTCCCTGTTTAACAGTCAGCACGGTTCTCTGATAAACCACTACCACCAGACTCCAGTATACACTTTCCAATTATTTCTGGGAGTCCCAGCAGGTGTTCCTCAGTGTTCAGTTAAAAGTCTAGTCAGCCAGCAAATGGCCTCTCTCACTTTTTCCCCTCCCTCATGGGTCACCCTATAGCTCAGTCACCAAACAGAGAAGTCACTGTTCCTAATGGCCCTTCCAAGTGGCATGTAAAAGAATGGGTGCCCCAGCTTAGAAGAATGACTCTATCAATTCTCCCTGAGGAATTGGTATTAGTTGACCATGATCACACACCTCTTGGGCTGAGAAGAGCCCAGCCCTATTCTTGCCTCATAGCTAGAGTCCAGCTCTTCTGTGTCATAGCCAAATGATACTTGTTTATGCCCAATTAGAAATGTGAAAGATTCTTTAGTCGAGTGAAGTGCTTATTCCTTACTAAGCAGTGATGCAGAAAGTGAATTAACACAAATTGCTTCCATTTGTTTGTTTGTTTTCTTTCCTTTGTTTCTCCAAAAGCAGGGTGGAAATAAAGAGAAAGTTCAAATTTTCTGAATTGTACTATTTAGGAGAACTGACTATTATCATCTTGGCTCCTTTAGTGGACATGCAAACATTGCATCGTATTCTGTGGTAAAGTGAAAGATAATGCTTCTTTTTTTACACAATTCTTAGGGAAAATAACTTTCACCTTTTTCCTCTTAATTTCAGTTTTCCTGGGTCTCAGCATTAATATACATATGTGAGGCTGGGCCAGGTCATAAGCACCAGAATGAACCCAAGATCACCCACGGTCAAAAAAAGGAAACTCTGTTGCTGTGTGTCAGACTCGGCCTTTTTGAGCCTGTCACAACTAGGTATGTCTGCTCCCTGCAGTGGACATAATTAGATCCTCTGAAAACCCTACAAAATAGAGTAGGGTTTAGAGTAAAGCACCTAAACTCATCAGGCTTTCTACCAAGGTGGTCGAGTCCAAAGTGCTCAAATATACTATACATAACTCTTATCAGTTCTATTCAAAATAACTTTCTGTGATTTTGGAAATGGTTAATATCTGCACTGTTCAATATGTTAACCACTAGCCACATGGGGTAACTGTACATGTGTAATGTGATTAGTGGTACTGAAGAATTGAATTTTCAATTTTATTTAATTTTAATTAATTTTAATTTAAATAGCCACATACAGTGAATGACTACCAGTGGACAGGAGACTTCCATAGGAAAAGAAATTCCTTTAAAGTGAACAAAGATTCCAAAATAGGTAACTAGAAATAGGTGAAAAATTTTAAATTAATGCTGTTCAACTTTTCCTTCAAAATGCCCCTCATAAGTAAAGAGTAATAAAATGAATTTGTTACTCTGGGACATCCAGAGATATGAGGAAAATGCTTTCCATAACCCAAGCATACGATCTAGTCCCCTTTAGGTACATATATTCCGTCTTGGGAAACATGGGATTAAATGATGGTCCAAAGGTCTTAGCAAGATGGAGCACAAGGAAATAGTTTTTCTGGACCCAACCAGCACTCCTGTCTCCTTAGCCCAGGCCAAGCTCACCACTTCCCTTTGCATATGAAAGCGAGTGGGGGTAACTTGAGTGCCAAATCCCATTCAAAATTGGGAAAATCCTCAAGGTGTCTGCCATGGTGAATTTTGTGTCCCTGTTATTAACAAAAGAGGTTAAAAGATAAACACACAGGTAAAGACAAAGGAGGGCCATTCCCAGACAGCAGTGTGAATTAGCTTTTGTTTTCTGTGGGACACAGGAATCCTCTCTGAACACTTTCTTTTCTGTTTTTTTTCAGTGACCCTTTTCATCAAGGCACCCTGGGCTGCCATGTTACTGGGTATATCTGGTTAACGTGAATGAACTTACCTTATAATCTTTATTCACAATAAGGTGTAACTGCAAATTAGCTCTTCCCTAGAGTATATACATTTTTAAAAAGGGTTTCCTGCTGAGGCTGCTGAGTGTAACTACACAACCAAACAGGAATTTCAGAATGCTCTGGGAGTAAAAAACAGAGGATCCAACATTGTCTGAAGGGCTTGAGACAGCTTCCTTGTGATTGTCACAGTGAAGCTGAAGCCTGAAGATTAGGTAGGATTTAAAAAGGCAAAGATGTGAAAGAAAAACATTCCAGGGCAAAGGAATAATAATAGCATGTAGGAAGAACAAAAGTTAACAGAGAGAGTGTGTGAGTTGTTAAAATTCTGTACAGTAAGATTGTTAAGAGAAAGGAAGTTTGGTGCAAGAGAAGGCCATATATGTAGGTAAAGAAATAACTGATTTGCAGAATATTCTGGTGTACAACTGCTCAGGCTATTCAGGCTGGTTCTGTACTCAATTCAATATGTTTGGGAGATTATATTTATCTTTGCTCTGGAAAACGTCCCCATTCATTCATTGGAACCATAATCCCCTTGGCAGATAACAGGTCTCTTCTCCACCTCTTTCATGTGAGTAGTAATTCATCTCCAGAATGCCTCTTCTGTATGTATCTGTACTTGTTCGTTTCTATACTTTAAAAATCTGGAACAACCTCAAAATGAGTTGCCTTTTGAAACCACTAAAGAATTCCATTCAGAGGTAGACAATGCAGGGTTAGGATGTCTGTCCTGGATCACATTGTTCCAGCAGAATTAAATAGAAGACATTACACACATTTTCAGGCATTCCAATAAGCCAAAAAAATAAAAAAAAAGATTCTGCATCCTACAGTCTGAAAACTAATGCAATAAACCCCTGACTATAATATTTCCCCTGATACCTATGAATGGGTTCTAATTGTAGGAAAGAGATTCTGTTCTCCCTGGAGTTATATACATAAAACACTCCAGAAAAACTCTCTCTAGGCCTCTACAGATGTGAGATTGCTAGAGGTCTCCCCTCGATTATTAGGGAGGAAGCTTCCTCTTCTCTCCTGTGGAAGTCAGCATTTCCCAGAAACATGGAGTGACTTGGAAGAGGTCGTAAAAATAACCCAGACAAACAGAGTTGTTACTCTGTTTTCTACTTTGTGGACACTGTTTAAACCAGAAGGCCAATCACTGGTGGCTTCTTGGTCACAGAGGGATTATGAGTAACTTTTATTTTTTTCAATACTTTTAAGAATTTTTTTAAACAAGTAATTATTATTTTTATAGACCTCCCCCCCCCTACCCAAAGAAAAGCCACATTTAAAAACAATGACTCTGTAAGACTAGAAAGACCTCTGCTGGCTAATTTTATACGTGAGAATGGAGCTTTTCTTATCTTCACCCTCCTTTGATAACAATAATTAGCTTCATTAAGATTCTGAGAAATAGCTAGTATTTCTAAATCACTTTGCAGATGATGAAATTCAGAGATGATAAATAACTTTCCCAAGGTCACATATTAGTAGCAGAGTAAGGAGTCAAACTCATGCACTTCTGATTTCAAAGTCTATACTTTTACTATTAAGCTACACCACCAGCATTTGCTGTGTTCAAAAATCAGAATTGAGTCAGCAAGGCTGAAGGCTAATACTAAATTCCATATATAATTTTTGTAATGCTTTCAGCTGTAAATAACTCAACTAGCTCAAGCAATAGAGAATTTTATTGACTCATATGACTGGAAGACCAAAAACAGAATGGGTTTAGACACTTTATTTGGAGCTCTGACTTGATTTCTGGTTGTTCTCTTACTTTGGCCCTTCTCCATATGTCACATTTTTTCTTATTTGGCTTCCTTCAAGATCATAAGTCAGGGAAATCTTTAAAAGCTATCACAGAGGCCTCTGGTTTTCATATGGTGCCTTAAATTGGTAATTAATTGACCTGAGGTTATTGATTTCTCTCCTTGATGTATAATGGTGCTGAGCAACAATCAACCAAATCTACAGATGGTTCTATAAAATAGAAACATGTATATAAAAATGTAGTATATGATAAAGGTGGAACTTCAAATAATGGTGAAAATTCTGAATTATGCAGTTAATAGTGTTGGGACATCAATGAAGCAAAGCAGTATGAGTCCTACCTCACACCATATCAAAGTAAATTTCAGATGTAATTAAATGTAAGGAAAAAAAAAAGCAAACTTCCATAGAACTAAGAAAAAAGTATAGATGAATATTTAAATAATTTTAAAGAAGGCCTCCTAAGTATTTCATAAAAGGAAAAAACAATATAAGAAATATCTTAAAATTTTGTCAATTATATATCACTAAAGCTGAAGAAAAGATTGAGAGTTTTAACTAATTTTAAAATTTTTCAATAGTTACTTAAAAAAAACTCCCATGTGTAAAGTTAAAAACCAAAGGGCAATTTGTAACAGATATGACATGCAAGTATAATATGTGTGTGTGAATGTGTGTGTACATTTGTGTGTGTTTGTGTAATACATAAATCCTTATCAGAACATAAATATCTTTAGAAATCAATCAGAAAAAAATACATCAGTATAAAAATGGTAAGTGGGGAAATCACAAAAGGAAAACTTTAAGTGGCCAAAAAAAATATGACAATCTATAAAACCTCATGGTTTTAAATAAATTCAAATAAAAAATGTTACTATTTACTTATAAAATTGGAAAAATGTTTTAAAGTAATTATTTCCATTCCTTACATGGAAATTTAAAACAACCTAAATGCTTAATAATAGAATGTTTCCAAGATATAGTTGTACATTCCTAAAAATGGAATACTCTTTCATTCATTAAAATTTTTTATGATTCAAAATAATAGGGAATGTGTTCATGCTGTATCATGTGAAAGAAGAGTTTTCAAAAACATATTGATAGTATCACCCTATGTTTAAAAAGAATCATGTGTTTGTGCACAGAGAAAAGGTCTAAAGGTCATGTTAACAATGTTTTCAGTGGGAGGTGGATTAATTTGATGACTTAATTTTTTTGCTTTCTGTTTATCTATATCGAATAAATGTCCTATAATGAGCATGCATTACTTTGAAATAAGATTTACAGTTACCATTTATTTGCTTTTAAAGGTACAATTTTCCAAATTCCCCTTAATTAAATATTCATTAGGGTATTCAACCCCACTTGTGATAAAGTTTGGGGGAGGAACAGGGCAAACTTCAGATTAGATAGGTGAACTCATAACAGCTCATTGGTGAGTCCGGGTATGGAGTTCTGAAGTCCTGAGAGATAGGCCTTGACTTCCTTCACCTCCCTGCCCTAAGACTCCATTCTCACTGCACTGCAGGCCAGGCCTCACCTTGGTTGGACAGTGACCTCTATGTTTGCTGGAGCTAACATCAACATGACTACCACTCACAGCCTCTTTATCAGAACATTAACCCTATATTAAAACATCATACTGTATCTTTTGGTGCAAACTGCGTCCCTGGTGATGACAGGTTTATTCCATTTGAAGGCAAAGGTTCTGTAAACTTCAGTTAGGACTAAACATAATTCTACCAAAAGGCTTTATAATAGTTAGGCAGGAATATAAATCATTCAAACTCAATATTATAGAAGTTTTACTACAGATTTTTTTCTTCTCTGAATGACAAAGCTTATAAAATAAATGACAGTAATCTGCAAAGCTTTATTCCTCTTTGACTAATAGATTGGTCAGGTTATCCCCCATGTGGCTTCAGGCATATATGCCATGCACTCTGCCTTTCAAGTGTTAATGATGTCTTATATTTTCCTTTAGAATTATGATGTGACTAGTCAAGACATTTTTCAGCAAGGCATCACATAGGGCCAGTTAAGGGAGACTGCTTTCTGGAAAGGCAAAGAGAAGTCCCTTGTCATTCCAGAGGCACAGGGTTCCATGGAGGAAAGCAAGCTACAGAGAATACAGGACACAATGGCAGAGCCCTAAGCCTACTTCCTGAACATTAGGTTACCAGGAATTCACACAGTTG
This sequence comes from Physeter macrocephalus, assembly GCF_002837175.3. Classification (NCBI taxonomy): domain Eukaryota; kingdom Metazoa; phylum Chordata; class Mammalia; order Artiodactyla; family Physeteridae; genus Physeter; species Physeter macrocephalus. Next base: position 26,158,435 of record NC_041229.1, read on the forward strand.
TCAGACTATTCCTGATGATGCTGATGATATGGTGTTTGTGTATATTGGGCTTTCTGCCAACAGACAAGCTCAAGAAGTGGGTAGTCTGGCCCTATCTAGTCTAGCTCCTTGGTTTATAGCCAAGTGACCAAGAATGAAATCACTGAATCATGAAAGAGAGTATTAAATGTAGTGTTGGAAAGTAATACCTTTTTTTCTCTTTCTTTCTCTTATACTTATTTGACAACAATTAGCCATGCATTCACTTAAATGCTGAAGAGCTAGAATAAGGAAAGCAATGTGAGGAAGCCAATCAGAGCATGAAGTTGGTTCATCAACATGTATGACCAACCAATATCCCCAAGATACTCAAAAGCAATTGTCAAACTTCATAATAGCTTACCTTTATATATTTATATACATACATATCTAAATTTGTATTTATCTAAATAACTTTATATTTTCCAAGTTTTAAAAGAAGAAAAAAAACCCTGAGAAATTAAATGACTTGTCTGGTCAGCAGCAGAGGCAAGCCGGGAAGTTAAGCAGGGTATTTTCTAGTCCACATTCACCAGTGATTAAGGCAGATATCGTTAAGTGTAGTGTCTTTTGAGAAACACATCTATGGAAAATAACAAAATGTAAGTCTTCAGACTCATGGTTTATAATTTTTAATGAGTATCAACTATATGCAAGGTGTTGTACTAAGCGCTTTAAGGTTTACAAATATAAGTAGGATGTGATCCCATCTCGCAAGGAGAGAATTACCTGACAGGAGAGATATATACATAAATAATTCTAATAAAAGGTAGATGGTAGCATCACAACAAATGTACAGAGTTTAAAAGATATATTTGAGGGCTTCCCTGGCGGCACAGTGATTAAGAATCCGCCTGCCAGTGCCGGGGACATGGGTTCAAGCCCTGGTCCGGGAAGATCCCACATGCCACAGAGCAACTAAACCCGTGTGCCACAACTACTGAGCCTGCTCTAGAGCCCATGATTCACAACTACTGAGCCTGCATGTCACAACTACTGAAGCCCATGTGCTTAGAGCCCATGCTCCACAACAATAGAAGCCACCGCAATGAGAAACCCATGCACCACAATGAAGAGTAGCCCCCACTCACCACAATTAGAGAAAGCCCATGTGCAACAAAGAAGACCCAACACAGCCAAAAATTTTTTAAAAATTAAAAAAAAAAGATATATTTGAAGTGACCTCTGAAAAGTGAGTAAGATTTGGACAGACAGAGAAAGAGGGGAAAGTCTTTCCAGGTGGAACAAAAAGAAGGAGCCAAGAGGCAGGAGTAGAAAAGTTCAGGACATGTTTGGGAGAATATCCAGTTTGATTGGAGGTCAGTGTACTCTTCTAAACACCTTAGACCCAAAGCATAACTTCTCTTTAGGAGGTCCCCCAGGTTGTAGATAAGAGCCTTGGAGTTGCAGTTGGGTTCTAATACTGGCCAAGTCACTTTCTAGAGGCAAGGCCTGATGACTTTGGGCCAGTAGCTTCACCATTTTCAGTCTTGGTTTACTCGTTGGTATACAGGTACAATAACACTAACCTTGTTGGGTATTTTGAATATTCATTTACTTAATCCACAAACATATTTGTGTTTACTGGGCCAGCACTGGTCTGTGTACTACAGATAATTCAGTGAAACAATTAGAGTGGTCCTTGCCTTGATAGAGTTCCGTCTAGTTGGAGAACCAGATATTAAACAATTGAGAGTTATTCATTCTTCATTTATCAGCTTAGAAGGCCTTTCTCCCCAATCTAAATTAGATCTCCTCCCCACTTATTTTCTCTCATAGCTCTATATACTTTTCCTTCAGGATACTTGTCCTCATTTTAAATTGTAAGTTTATTTCACTCATAGCTAGATGAAAAGTAGGTGAAGAAAGTCTCAAGCAGAGCATGTTCCAGCAGCATGTGTGATGCCATTCAGGTAGGAAAGAGTTTAGACCTTTTGAGGAATTAAAAACTCAGTGTGGATAGAGCACACAAGGACGAGAAGGGAGAGAGATTCAAGACATGGTCAGGAAAAAATGCATGGGTCAGATCATGCAGGATCTCCCAGGCCAAGATTAAGAACTTACTATTTTACTTTCATTGCCATGGGAAGTCATTCATGGTTTTAGGCATGTTAAAATCTGCAGTGAATGAGTGGAGAGAACACTGCAGTTTCCTCCTTAGCAGTTATTCCATTTCCCCAAAAGTAAAGGTGAGACTGTCTCATACCCAGTGACACTTATTTGTTCATGACCCAAGTTGGCAAATCAGAGTGAATTCTAGGAATTTGTTTTAGCAATTACAGGAAAGAGAAATTCCCTCTCTTGCCCGAAGAAGCATGTAGCCCCAGGGACTGGCAGACATTTTGCCATCAAAAGGGAAGCCTGTGTGAGGATGAAAGCAGCCTACGCAGGAGGTCCAAGGTGAAGGATTGGCATGGTAGAGAGATGGAGTAGCAGTCCTGCTCCCATTGAAGCCTACACTGCTTATGGAATCACTGGGTACCCAAGCCAATAAATTCAATTCATGATTTAAAATAAACAAATAAAAAGAACTTCAGGGCCAAAATGATGACCTTAAATGCAAAGCTGTTTAACACAGAACTAGGAAAATAGACATCTAGCCAGGTGACCAAGAAAAGTGATTAAACCTCAGGCATAATCCATAGTGGAGTCACGGGGCCTCTTGAAGCCTAAAAATGGAAGATAATCTGGAATCAAAGCCCAGTCATTAACTTCAGATCCTCATGAATCTTCATGCTAATGTTCCAACCTTAACATAATTCAACTCTTCTTCAAAAATTGCTTTTCTCACTTCCAACTGGCTTTCTTGTCCTCAATCCTGTATAGATTTCTTTTTTCTATATAACTTTTACTTATTTTCAACTTTGGCTTACTTACTCATGGGCCATCATGACTCTCAGATCAGCCTCTATCATGTTTCTCATCAGCTTCAGATTCCACTATTATTTGCCTGATTATCCCCATATGTTCCCATTTGAATTACAGAGAGTGAGAATCCAACCAGCCCAGCTCCTTCCTCTTTGAGCACAGCTCGTCACACCAGACGACCTCACAGGTCTGTGGGTTGACAGCCCTTGGGTCATATGTGATCAGAGAGAAGTATTCCTTGGCTGACCTGTTTTCCTGAGAGGCATATGACTGACCTCTCTATACACCAGGGCTGGTAGGGGGAAAAAGGCAAATACCTTGGAATCTCAGCAAAATGTTATTTTTACTACTATAAGAAAGGTTTTTCATTTTTAATAGATGAGAATGCTATTGGACTCTGGTGTCCTTGAAAAGACTTTCTCTGAACCAAGAAATAATCATTTATTTCAGTGGGAAACAAAGTGAACCATGTGAATGAAAATTGTGAATTACTCATTTGGAAACTAATTGGAGAAAACAAAGTCTGCAATTAAATGTGCATCTGCTTAAAAGCAGAGTGACTGTGATAGAGCCAAATGTATTTTCTTTCTTTTTTTCTTTTAACATTTCTCTTCAGGCTTTTTAAGTAGATGAAACATAACTATAAATCCAAGAACAGATTCCTTATTGCTACTAGGGCCCAATGGAACTAAGGCATCTAAGCTTCTTAAAGAAAATTTAAGAGATCCCTGGAATTGTGCTGCTATAGATGCTTATTTGTGAGTCTGGCATCTGTGTTGTATTATTCTCTCTAAATTGATTTATTTAAAATGATCTCCATGCTTTTAAAGGAAAAATGTGTCATCATTCAAGCAACATAAGAAACCTTATCTCCAAGCATCCTTACATTTAAAACATTGTGTCTACCTTATCCAATAGCCTTCTATTCCCTTCCTCCTTTGACTCCTCCTTTCCTCAGCAGTGAAGTAAACTGTCAAGACACTATCTATGGAGGGGGCAGACAGCAGAAGTAGGAAGAACAACAATCCTGCAGCCTGTGGAACAAAAACCACATTCAGAGAAAGATAGAAAAAATGAAAATGCAGAGGACTATGTACAAGATGAAGGAACAGAACCCCAGAAAAACAATTAAATGAAGTAGAGATTGGCAACCTTCCAGAAAAAGAATTCAGAATAATGATAGTGAAGATGATCCAGGACCTCAGAAGAAGAATGGAAGCAAAGATCAAGAAGATACAAGAAATGTTTTAAAAAGACCTAGAAGAAATAAAGAACAAACAAACAGAGATAAACAATAAAATAACTGAAATGAAAACTACACTAGAAGGAAGCAATAGCAGAATAGCTAAGGCAGAAGAATGAATAACTGACCTGGAAGACAGAATGGTGGAAATAACTGCCGCAGGACAGAATAAAGAAAAAAAAGAAATGAAGGCAGGCTAAGAGACTTCTGGGACAACATTAAACACACTAACATTCGCATTTTAGGGGTGTCAGAAGGAGAAGAGAGAGAGAAATGTCCCGAGAAAATATTTAAAGAGATTATAGTTAAAAACTTTCCTAACATGGGAAAGGGAATAGCCACCCAAGTCCAGGAAACACAGAGTCCCAGGCAGACTGAACCCAAGGAGAAACATGCCAAGACACATAGTAATCAAACTGACAAAAATTAAAGACAAAGAAAAATTATCAAAAGCAAGAAGGGGAAAATGACAAATAACATACAAGGGAACTCCCATAAGGATAACAGCTGATTTCTCAGCAGAAAATCTACAAGCCAGAAGGGAATGGCAGGATATATTTAAAGTGATGAAAGGGAAGAACTTACAACCAAGATTACTCTACCCAGCAAGGATCTCATTCGATTCGATGGGGAAATCAAAAGCTTTACAAACAAGCAAGAGCTAAGAGAATTCAGCACCAGCAAACCAGCTCAACAACAAATGCTAAAGGAACTTCTCTGGTTGGGAAACACAAGAGAAGAAAAGGACTTAAGAAAACAAACCCAAAACAATTAAGAAAATGGTCATAGGAACATACATACCGATAATTATCTTAAATGTGAATGGATTAAATGCTCCAACTAAAAGACACAGGCTGGCTGAATGAATACAAAAACAAGACCTGTATATATGCTGTCTACAACAGACTCACTTCAGACCTAGAGACACATACAGACTGAAAGTGAGGGGATGGAAAAAGATATTCCATGCAAATGGAAATCAAAAGAAACCTGGAGTAGCAATACTCATATCAGATAAAATAGACTTTAACATAAAGAATGTTACAAGAGGCAAGGAAGGACATCGCCTGCATCGGCAGGTGAACTCTCAACTACTGTGCCACCAGGGAAGCCCACCAATGGCATTTTTTACAGAACTAGAACAAAAAATTTGTATGGAGAACAAAAATAACCAAAGCAACCTTGAGGGGAAAAAAACGGAGCTGGAGGAATCAGACTCCCTGACTTCAGACTATACTACAAAGCTACAGTAATCAATACAATATGATACTGGCACAAAAAAAGAAATATATATCAAAGGAACAGGATAGAAAGCCCAGAGATAAACCCACACACCTATGGTCAACTAATCTATGACTAAGGAGGCAAAAATATACAATGGAGAAAAGACAGCCCCTTCAATAAATGGTGCTGGGAAAACTGGACAGCTATATTTAAAAGAATGAAATTAGAATACTCCCTAACACCATACACAAAAATAAACTCCAAGTGGATTAAAGACCTAAATGTGAGACCGGATACTATAAAATTCATAGAGGAAAATATAGGAAGAAAATTCTTTGACGTAAATAACAGAAAGACCTTTTTTGACCACCTCCTAGATTAATGGAAATAAAAACAAAAATGAACAAATGGGACCTAATGAAACTTCAAAGCTTTTGCAAAGCAAACTATAAACAAGACTAAAAGACAGCCCTCAGAATGGGAGAAAATATTTGCAAAAATATCAACAGAAAAAGGATCAATTTCCAAAATATATAAACAACTCATGCAGCTCAATATTAAAAAAACAAACAACCCAGTCAATAAAAGGGCAGAAGACCTAAATAGACATTTCTCCAAGAAGACATACAAATGGTCATGAAGCACGTGAAAAGCTGGTCAACATCACTAATTATTAGAGAAATGAAAATCAAAACTACAATGAGGTATCACCTCACACCAGTTAGAATGGGCATTATCAGAAAATCTACAAACAACAAATGCTGGAGAGGGAGTGGAGAAAAGGGAACCCTCCTACACTGTTGGTGGGAATGTAAATTTTTACAGCCACTATGGAGAACAGTATGGAGGTCCCTTACAAACCTAAAAGTAGAATTACCATATTGCCGAGCAATCCCACTACTGGATATATACCCAGAGAAAATCATAATTCAAAAAGACATCTGCACCCCAATGTTCATTGCAGCACTATTTACAATCGCTAGGTAATGGAAGCAACCTAAATGCCCATCGACAGACAAATGGATAAAGATGTGGTACATATATACAATGGAATATTACTCAGCCATAAAAAGGAACGAAATTGGGTCATTTGTAGAGAGGTGGATGGACCTAGAGACTGTCATACAGAGTGAAGTAAGTCAGAAAGAGAAAAACAAATATCCTATATTAACGCATATAAGTGGAATCTAGAAAAATGGTACAGATGATCCGGTTTGCAAGGCAGAAATAGAGACACAGATGTAGAAAACAAATGTATGGACACCAAGGAGGAAAGTGAGGGAGGGGGTAGTGGTGGTGGGGTAAATTGGGAGATTGAGATTGACAATATATACACTAATATGTGTAAAATATATAACTAATAAGAACCTGTGGCATTAAAAAAAAAAAGACCCTATCTATGGGCTGCTACTTGCTCTTCTTGACTTGCTACCCAATCACACTTCTAAATAGTAAACTTTAGGGGTAGATATGACAGATTTGGGACGCCTGAGCCTGGGCCTCCTCAGAGAGACAACCAAGAGATTAGGATCTAGTCTCACGTATGGCAAATTCATTTTATTTTTTTGCCTGAGGATCAGTCACATTCTAGGAACTGATTCATGCCATCCAATTTCACAAGACACTGCCATGAGGGTCAATATAATTTGACAGAAAGCAAACTTTATTGGTGACTGACATACTCATGTCTACTATGCAGGATGTAGTCCTCCCTCCACTGTGTCACCTCATCTCCAGTTGTCAAATTACCTGGGAAACTGACTTGTCACCAGGAGATTCGTGGCAAGCATACTATCCCAAACAAAGGAAACTGGGTGATGTTCTGAGTGTTTAAATATTTATTTATTTATTTGGTTGCACTGGGTCTTAGTTGCAGTAGGCAGGCTCCTTAGTTGTGGCTCTCTGGCTTCTCAGTTGTGGCATGTAGTCTCCTTAGTTGTGGGATGCGAACTCTTATTTGCGGCATGCATGTGGGATCTAGTTCCCTGGCCAAGGATCAAACCCAGGTCCCCTGCATTGGATGTGCAGAGTCTTAACCACTGCGCCACCAGGGAAGTCCCAATGTTCTGAGTCTTAGCCCTAATCCACTAGGTCGGTGCAGCTTTAATGTGACTATAGACCCACATCTGCCAGATAGAGTGTCTCTGTGCCTCTGACAATGACAGATTAGCAATCACAAATTTTTCTCAAACATATACTTTTTCAATGTTCCTTAACAGTCGCCAAAGACTTATTACAACATACCCTCAAGATACACGTCACTATTTCCAAAATGACAGCCTGTTTTTCATTAATTACATTCTAGATTGAAGCCTTCTTTTTTTTAGGGGAGCACCTTAGGTCCCTGGATGGGAGAAAAGAAGCTCCCTAATCTTATCAGGAACACTCATCCAAATTGTTTCCTCCTGAAAAGATTTCCACAGATGGGCTATCTCACTCATTTGTGATGCTTTATTAATTCTAGTTTCAAAAATTGCCATTTCCTTTGTCCCCAAATAGTTGGAATGGACATGATTCTGAATCTGCAACTCGGTTCAAGTGTCTCAAGTGCACATATTCTGCTGAACACTGAAGGTGGATGCAAAAATAACAAGTCTTTGCCTTCAATAAATGTATGCTCTGGAGGTACAAAACAGCCCCCAAACCAAAGATAATTATCCAAATACCATGTAACATGGCATGTTAAAGGAGTGATACAGAGAGGGACTACTTTGAGAGTTCAGGGGAGACAACTTTAAGGGTTTGGCATTGTTAGTCCCTATAGTGGGTTGAATAGTGCTGCCGCCCCAAACCCCGCCCAAGATATACCCATGCCCTGACCTCTAGAACTTGTGAATGTGACCTTATTTGGGAAAAGAGTCTTTGCAGATATAATTTAGGATCTTGAGATGAGATCATCCTGGATTACCCAGGTGGTCCCTAAATCAAATAACAAGAGTCCTTAAAAGAGACAAAGAAGTGAGAAGAGAAGAAGGCAAGATGAAGACAGAGGCAGAGATTGGAATGATGTAGCCACAAGCCAAGGACCACCTGGAGCTACCAGAAGCTGAAAAAGAAAAAGGAAAGATTCTCTCCTAGAACATTTAGAGTGAGTGTGGCCCTTCCTTCACTTGATTTCGGACTTCCGGCCTCCAGAACCATGGGAGAATAAATGTCTAGTATTTAAGCCACCAAGTTTGCAGTAATTTGTTACAGCAGCTAAGGAAACTAAAACTAATACAGTCTATTTGTCTGGAACACTCCATTCCCCTAGCTCTTTAGGTTTTGGCTTTAATATAACTTCCACAGAGAAGCATTCTCTAATGCCTAGCCTCACCTCGAAGCTAATTTAGGTCCCTTTTTTATATTTTTATAGCCAGCCCCTGTACTTTTCCTTCCTAGTACTTATTGTAACAAATACTTACCCAATTTATTGAGATATTTATGTTTGTTTCTGTCTAAAAATTCTCTATAATATTCCTCAAAAAGAACTGGGCCTTGTTCTGCTTTGTTTCCTTAAATCCTGAACCATTGAGGAGATTATATGGAGACACAGAGCAAGAAGGGAAGCAGCAGCTAGGAGAGGAGTGATTCCTCAGTAATGGGGAGAGAGGCGTGGCACACACTCTACTATCTGCCAGCACCCAAGGAGGCAGTGAAACCTCTGGGGGAACTACTGGATCTCAGGCACTGGGGTTTCCATTTGCACAAAGATTCTCAGCCCTAAGCACAGAGTATCAGACCTTAAGGGACCACGGGGGACAGTGGTTCATCAGCAAGATCCACTGCAACCAGATGGCCAACTACTAGGATGAACCTTCTTAATGTTCAATGCCTCAAGAGTAAATGTAACTTCTGGCGGAGTACAGAGGGAAGTATGAGGAGGGCAGGCAAGAATTTCTGTTGCTTCTGGCCAATGTATTCTAGTGCAAAATTATGTTAAAGTGGAGTTTTCCTGTTTTAAATCAGTTATGGCTGATGCTACAAAGTTATGAACAAAAGATATTAAATACCCACACATTCCAGAGAGAAGCATAAATGTTTGCAAAACTTATTAAGGTGACCTCTAAATCCAGTCCAGCAAAACTTACCCCACCACCCAGAAGGGGCCTTTAATAGAACTAGAGATTAATATGAAGATTTCTTTAGAAGGGAAGTAGTCTGAGTGCTATGGTATAACACCATGTCCTTGGGAAGGGATAGAGGGCTTCAGGGAATCAATAAGAGGCTGACATGTTTCTTCTGGAGTTTGGAGGAAGTAGGGACATAAGCTATTCTAAATGTGAGAAGCTGGCTGGAGCAGCCTATGGTGACAAAGCAAAGAACAAGGGTGGCTTCAGGAACGGCCTGTGCTTCCAGAATTCAGCAGTACATCCCCAGATGTAGATCTTCCAGAAAATAGGTGGGTCTTGGTCATTTTGAAAAAAATCCCAGCCCAGAGGACCATCTTGGTGGGCTGAGTGACTCCCAAAAAGGATTCTGCGTGGGGTAGACTGCAGAAATTCAAAGAGGGCAGTACCTGTATTGGATAACTATGGAAAAAAGAGCTCCTAGTAATGGGGTTCTCTGAAGATCCCCCAGACTTATCTTATCAGAAAAAGATCAGCCTTGCAACACCTGACACCCCCAGAGGGACCAATACCAGGTCACAAATAAGGGTTTGTTTTGTTTTGTTTTGCTTTGCTATTTTTCTCTCTGTTTTCTCCTGTTCCAATTGTGGTGGAGCCAGAGGCAACTTAGCAAATCAAGCAGGGGGAGGACATAATTAAAGCATCACCACTATCTCCTTTCCACTGCAGGTTTACCAGTCTGGGCAGGCTTAGCTTGCGGTGGGGAGCGGGGAGAAACTATGAATTAGATGAGAGGCTGAAGGTTATAGATTACACTGGCCTGAACTTTTAATATCTGAAAAATGGAATTATTCATTAATACCTGAAAATAACTTCATAAAGCTATGGGGTTTACTCAAGACTTCATGCAGAAGTAAAGAAAGCTGCAATAAGTCTTGGTTAAAGGCAGTAGTGTGAAAGAATAAAGTTGCTTTCTCCTTGTAACTTTCTCAGTTCAACTCAAACAAAAACAAGTATAGTTCCATGGGCTTCTCCCCCACAGTGATGTCAGGTCTGAGACTTGCACAGCTTCAGTGGGACTCATGCTTGGTTTCAGAGGTGACCCTCACAGCCATAGCCCAAGGACAATCTAGGCCCAGTAACAATGAGCACTGTGACAGGGTCAGATTGACCCTAATTGCAGCACCAATAATTGGAGTCATTGTCTTTCTTCCTCAGAACTAACGCATTTTCTTCAGCCACTCCAAATTCTATAAGACATTCTTACAGCCACCTCCTAAGATAAGATGACCAACTCCTTCTAAGCATACAGAACTGAAGGACACTCTCAATGTGGTCTAGTTGGCTTAAATTTGCATAAGTAAGTTGAGGCAGCCAAGTGACACATCCTGTTTCAAGTGACTTGTAGTCTCCACCCTGGGCATTTGAAGAACCTTTTTCAATAAGCGCCCTGTATGATTTCTGCCTTAAGAGGCTACCTATTATGGTTCCTTTAAGCAAAAGAAAAGAATATTGTTTTTAATTGAAGGATGACAGATTGAATAAATAAGAGATAGCTTAATAAAGAAAAGAGATGGGATCTAGACAGGTTGGGGGGGAGAGGGAGAAGGAAAGGTATCACATCATAGCTTTCAACCCCAGCTCCATCTGCCTAACTTTAGTTCCCCCAAATTCATAATTTTTGAAACTGTTAACTTTTTCTTATACTGAAGTTAGATGGGCAGGCAAACTCTACTGGCTGTAACCCAACTGCAGCCATGTTTTCCCCCATGTCTTTGCTGAATGTGCTTAAGTGTCCTGGCTCTATACTATTTCTACACCAGAGGAAGTATAATATTTCTGTGTTACAGGAATGTGTTGCTTCATTACAGCTTTCCCAGGTTCATTAAATAAAATTAGCTTTGAATGAAGTTACATTAGAAAGCACTCACATTAAATATCAACTGCTAATGAATATCCTTCTAAGGCTGTCCCCTGAAAAACAGAGCTTGTCACCCATTAGCAATTGTTTTTAAAATGAGCTAGGGAAGAGTGGCTTTCCACTGAGAATCAGAGTGGCTTCCCATGGAGATGGACGCCAAATGGCACAACAAGTTTATTGAGGAGTCTCAATTGTTGGAATAAAAAAAAAAAACTTTTTTCATAACACGTAGCACCCAATGAAACTATGTCAAACCCATTTTTCCTCTTCACTAGGTTCCATAACATTTTAGTCACTTTTGGTTTTCAAAAATGTCTCAGTTGAGACATTTCAAAAATATCTAGGAATCATCCCTATTCATTTTTTCCTTTTAATCTTTTTACTGTATAAATATGTAATATGTACACATCTTTTAATGTGGGAGAGATTAGCTTATTCTGCATATGTATTTTGTGTACTTTTAAAACTGTAATGTTATATTATTATTAATAATATTATTATTATATTATTTCCAATGCCTTTAAAGGCTACTTATAACTATTTCATGAATCATTATTTACTCCCCTATTGAAGAATGAAGATTTTTGTGTTGTTATATTCATTCATTTTTTAGGTTCCACATATAAATGATACCATACAGTATTTGTATTTGTCTTTCTCCATCTGACTTGTTTCACTAAGTATAATACCCTCCAGGTCCATTCATGTTGTTGCAAATGGCAAAATTTCATTCTTCTTAATGGCTGAGTGGCATTCCATTGTATATGTTTATACCACATCTTCTTTATCCATTCATCTGTTGATGGACACTTAGGTTGCTTCCATATCTTGGCTACTGTAAATAATGCTGCTATGAACATTGGGGTGCATATATCTTTTCGAATTAGTGTTTTCTTCAGACATATACCCAGGAATGGAATGGCTGAATCATGTGTAGTTCTATTTTTAGTTTTTTGAGGAACCTCCATACTGTGCTCCATAGTGGCTGCATCAATTTACATTCCTGCCGACAGTGTACAAGGGTTCCCTTTTCTCCACGTCATCACCAACATTTGTTATTTGTGGTCTTTTTGCTCATAGCCATTCTGAAGGTGTGAGGTGATATCCCATGGTGGTTTTGGTTTTGATTTGCATTTCCCTGATGATTGGTGATGTTGAGCATCTTTTCATATACCTGTTGGCCATCTCCATTTCCTCTTTGGAAATATGTCTATTCAGTTATTCTCTCCATTTTAAAATTGGCTTTTTTTGATATTGAGTTGTTTATATTTTTTTGGATATTACCCCAAATATCATTTGCAAATATTTTCTCCCATTCTGTATGTTGTTGTTTTGTCAGTGGTTTCCATTGTTGTGCCAAAGCTTTTAATTAGGTCCCATTTGTTTATTTTTGCTTTTGTTTCCTTTCCCTTAGGAGACATTAAAAAATATATATTGCTACAATTTATGTCAGAGTGTTCTGCCTATGTCTTCTTCTATTTATTTTATGGTTTCTGGTCTTTAATCCATTTTGAGTTTATTTATGGTGTAAGAAAATGTTCTAATTTCATTGCTCCTTTTCATATCTTGAATAGACTATATTGCAAATGCCTATAAATTAATCTCCCTTTTCTTATGTCAGGTCCTTCTAAGGCATCTTCTACATGAGTGCCAAAGTGGTCTTTCTAAATAAGAAATCTGCTAATCTCTGTACCCTACCTTAAAATCTTTAATGATCCCCATTACCCACAAAGTCCTAAATTATGAGTATAGAATAGATGTCCCTTTATGCCCTGACTCCTTCCCACCTCACCGGTATCAGTTCTTGGATCTCCTCCATTCTCACCTTGGGTTACGGCCATTATAAAATCTTTGTCTTCTCCATTTGCTATATGACAACTTGGCGAATTTGCACTAGGTTTTCTCTTTTTAGAGTGTTCTCCCTTATTTTAATCCCATTTACTCTTCTAGGCTCAGTTCCCACTCTTCTTCTCTGTTACAGGGTTGCTGACCTTCCTCCTGCCCCCATCTACTGATTCTGGATGCACACAGCAGTGAGCAGTAGCTTGCAGTGAGCAGCAGCTGGAAGCGAGACCTTAGTTCCCTGAACAGGGTTCAAACCCTGGTCACCTGGGTGAAAACCAGGAGTCCTAACCGCTAGACCATGAAGGCCAGAAGCTAGAGCCTAAATCCCCAGTCCTTGCCTGCCTTGACAAGAAAATTCTGATGAGGAGGTGGAAGGTAAAGAGAAAAGTAAAGGATTTATTGGAAAAGCAGAGTACATGGGAAAGACAAACAGGCAAACTCAGCAAGAGTCATGAGAGTCATGCCTTTGGGAAGTTTAAATCATTTATAAGGGGGCAGTTTTCTGGGTCTTTGTCTTCCCTCTTGCCAATTGTCTTGCTTTGCCCCCCTAGCTAATTTTTCTCAGGGCCTTCCCTTAGGTGCGAATGCACCCCTCAGCCAAGATGGATTTCAGTGCACGGGTGTCTGGGGGAGGCGGGGTATGGCAAGGCTCATTATGGCCTGATGTTCCCTGCCTTTTGACCCCCGAAGAGAATTTCTGCACATGTGTAGTATCTCCCTTGCCCTAAGGAGGGGAAATATGTGACTTCTTGATCCTTTACTCAAACAGGGTTTAGCCCCTCTCTGTCCCTGACAGGACTGTTATCTTAAAGTGTACTCAGGAGACAAAGCCTGGCTATTTACCCTGTTTCTGTTGTTATTCCTATTTTAAAGAGCAAACAGGAGGCTGATTGGAAATGCCTAACCTGGAGCCCACAGATCTCCTGTCTCAGGAAATGCAAACAGGAGGCTAGTTTTAAGTGTCTGGCCTGAAGCCCTCCTTTTTCCTGCCCCAAGAAATGTAAACAGGAGGCCAGTTGTGAATGCCTAACCTGGAGCCCACCTATCTCCTGCCTCACTACCTCAAGTAGTTTAATTTCCTTTACAGTATCTATGCAAACTTCTGTTCTAACACATCACCCTATATCGTAGTTGTTATCTGAGCTCTTCTGAGGATAGGAATCACGTCTTGCCTGTCATTGCAGTATAACCCTATCACAGCAAGGTTTCAGTAATTCCTGGATCTGGCCCACACATTTGCTTCAAATTCTCTAGCACTTACCTGGTTTCTTTGTTTTTTCAACCTATTGTTTCCCACCTAGATTCTCCCTCTCTGCTTAACCTTCTTGGATCAACAACCCAATTGGATGGTCTACCCAGATTTGACAGAGGCTGACCCAAGGTGGCAGCCTGTGAATTTCTCTATTCAGCTCCATACTCTGAGAGACAGTAGTGTCACCTGGTCCCAGGCAGCCCTGACCCAGTACCCTGAGCACCCAGCTGTCAGGTAAGGTGTAGGAGACAAAGAAGAGAGAGGGAGAGGCTGGGAAAACTGTATTGTTATTATCTCATTATCTCATCTTCTAATAGCAATGTTTTAGAAAATAACTATGTATTAAGATAGCAGGTACTCTGTTGACAGGCATTATTGTACTGCTGAAAGGATAGAAAGCCATTGAGTGAACTGGAATAGCTGTAGAGAAAGAATAGCAAGGTACAGTTTCAGGAAAAATAAAAAGTGAACAACATTGTTCTCATCCTGCATTCCTGTGTTGTCTATTGTGATGCAATTAGAGGGATGGGATGTCTGAAGTCACATCAATCTGTCATCTATTATTCAGTTTTGCTAGATTGTTGCTGAAAGAGAAGCAGCTAATTAAAATGCCAGAGTAGTTATTGTCTATTCTTAGCTTTTTTTTTTTAAATATTTTTTTAATATATATATATTTTTATTCTTAGCTTTGAAAGACAGTGAATGCTGTTATAGCAATGCGTAAACTGTTTTGTTTAATGTGAAAGTCAAAAGACCAAAGATTTAGACAGCTAATCAGGAAATGTAATGGAATAAATTATAAGAACACACTCATTGCATGCTTCTAGTCAACTTAAGGTTCAACAGAAACATACTAAAAATGCTGAAATAAAGTATGTAAATTAACAATCTCAATGTGTGTCAATTGTTAAGAAAACACGGGAGATTCTCTAGACTTTTCCCTTAATAATACTATAGAATTAAGCATAAGTCAGGTCTGTCATGAACTCAGAATTTATTAAAGGAACTTATTATAACATTTATACCTAGATTAGCGTCCTTGTCTGGATTACAGCTTTGAAGGCTGTTGTAAAATGTTTGAATACTTACTAGCTGCCTGCATCATAGAAAAATGGTGGTGATTATTTTCACTCTCAGATCAGAAGATCCTGAGATAATACACGTTCCCTTCAGATTCCAGTTTGAGACTTGTTAACAGGAGTCACTTTTCTGTCTTCCAGTATTAAACACTATACTTGTTCCTTCCAGCTGGGCCCACAGCTCCAATTCTCTTTAGCAGTCTCTGGAGTCAGAAATATATGGATGTCCACAGTGTTAGTCTTGCTTGTTATCAGCATGTGATAACTGTGCAAAGTGTGAGCTGCTCAGCTCCGAGGGATGCCGTCTCTTAGGCTAGGATGTGTGTCCCCTGGAGATGGGCAATGTGCTAGCCTTGGCATGCTTTGAGTTGCATATCCTCTCCATGCCTCAGTTCTTTCATGTGCAGAATAGGGACATTAAACAGAGGCATTTAGAGTATCTACCTAATTTGGTACTGTGAAAATTAAGTGAGATAATGTATGAAAAATGTTTAGTATAGGACATGGACACATACAGAGTGCTCACTAAATATTAACAACTATGATGATGACAGTGTCTCATTTTTCAGTAGGATTAGTCTCAAGCCTGGCTTTCTAAGAAAAAACTCCATTGCAGCTTTTGTACGTCTGCCAGCCATCTTAGTATTTATGTACCTAGAGTACAGATATTTAAACCAGTTGTGTTGGAAACTTCCTTTGTCATAAAGTCATGTTAGTAAACCTTAATAGCAATGAGAAGCAATGAAATTAGAACATTTTCTCACACCATAAACAAAAATAAACTCCCATTGCTCCTGAGGCTGCTGGGAGAAATTTCCCTTTCTCTTCTTTGTTCACACAGCTCCTGGGGTTCAGCTTGGGATTTGGCCCCGCCCCTGCATGTAGGTCGCCTGAGGGCATCTGTTCTTTGCTCAGACAGGACGGGGTTAAAGGAACAGCTGATTAGGGGGCTGTGGCTCACTCAGGCCAGGCGGAGGGAGGGGTACGGAATGCGGGGCGAGCCTGTGGCGGCACAGGCTGACATGACGTTGCAAGAGCCTGAGGCGCACCGTGTGTTCTCCCGGGGAAGGGGAAGTTGTCCCTGGATCACGGGACCCTAGCAGTGGCGGGCTGCACAGGCTCCTGGGAGGGGAGGTATGTATAGTGACCTGTGCTTGCTCACAGGCTTCTTGGTGGCTGCAATAGCAGCCTTTGCGTTTCATGCCCGTCTCTGCTGTCTGCGTTGATAGCCGCGGCTCGCGCCCATCCCTGGAGCTCGTTTAGCGGTGCTCTGAATCCCCTCTCCTCGCACACCCCGAAACAATGGTCTCTTGCCTCTTTGGCAGGTCCAGACTTTTTCCCGCACTCCCTCCCGGCTAGCTGTGGCGTACTAGCCCCCTTCAGGCTGTGTTCACGCAGCCAACCCCAGTCCTATCCCTGGGATCTGACCTCCGAAGTTGGAGCCTCAGCTCCCAGCCCCCACTCGCCCCAGCGTGTGAGCAGACAAGCTTCGGGCTGGTGTGTGCTGGTTGGCACCGATCCTCTGTGCGGGAATCTCTCTGCTTTGCCCTCCACACCCCTGTGGCTGCGCTCTCCTCCGTAGCTCCGAAGCTTCCCCCTCCGCCTCCCGCAGTCTCTGCCCGAGAAGGGGCTTCCTAGTGTGAGGAAACCTTTCCTCCTTCACAGCTCCCTTCCACTGGTGCAGGTCCCGTCCCTATTCTTTTGTCTCTGCTTTTTCTTTTTTCTTTTGCCCTACCCAGGTATGTGGGGAGTTTCTTGCCTTTTGGGAAGTCTGAGGTCTTCTGCCAGCATTCAGTAGGTGTTCTGTAGTTGTTCCACATGTAGATGTATTTCTGATGTATTTGTGGAGAGTAAGGTGATCTCCCTGTCTTACTCCTCTGCCATCTTGAAGTCTCTCCTGTGTATCTTTTCTGATATGTTCACGTTTATTTTTTAGATTATACATATGTGACATCATACAGTATTTTTCTTTCTCTGACTTCACTAAGCATAAAACCCTCTGAGTCCATTCATGTTGCAAATGGCAAAATTTCATTCTTTTTTTAAGGCTGAGTAGTATTCCATTGCATATATAAACATCTTCTTTACCCATTCATCTGTTGATGGACACTTAGGTTGCTTCCATATCTCGTCTACTGTAAATAATGCTGCTACGAATATTGGGGTGCATGCATCTTTTTAAATTAATGTTTTCATTTTCTTCAGATATATACCCAGGAGTGGAAATGCTGGGTCATATGGTAGTTCTATTTTTAGTTTTTTGAGGATCCTCCATACTGTTTTCCATAGTGGCTGCACCAATTCACATTCCTACCAACAGTGTATAAAAGTACTCTTTTCTCCACATCCTTGCCAAAATTTGTTATGTTCTTTTTGATGATAGCCATTCTGACAGGTGTTAGGTGATGTCTTTGTGCTTTTGGTGTTGATTTCCATTTCTCTGATGATTAGGGATGCTGAGCATCTTTTCACATGTCTGTTGGCCATCTATGTGTCTTTTTTGAGAAAATGTCTATTCAGGTCTTCTGCCCATTTTTAAATTGGATTGTTTGGTTTTTTAAATATTAAGTTATATGAGTTGTTTATATATTTTGGATATTAATCCCTTACCAGTCATATCATTTCCAGCAAAATTTCTTAAAGATCATGTTAATAGTCCTTGGACTATTTACGTGTCCTCTAGCACCTAATGACATTGTCTGAATTTTATCAAATGTTTCTTGATGTAAGTGCTTCTTTTGAATTTCCTGTTAGTTCTGATATTTCCTCTTCACTTATTTGTGTTTCTAGACATGGAATTATTCTGCAGGGAAAAGTGATGTGTAACTTGCAAAAACTTCTAGAACACTTTAACCAGTAGTACTATCTGAAGTTCTTTCTGATGATGCCAGTTGTAGAGTCCTAGATCAGGAGGAAGCAAAGCAAGCCTTAGAAAACTATCATCTTATCTGTTAAATAAGTGCCAGTAAAGTGAGCCTACTGTATTTCAGGTACTGGTCCTAGGAACTTACAAAAGGGAAGAAATGTAAATAAATAAATCAAATAATATCTTATAGGTGCTACATCAGAATGTTGTGCCTTTTACAACTGGGACAGAAAGGGAAAGCAATCAATTCAACACATCTGTCAGTAAAAATCTCCATTAAGAAGGTTAATATCTGGGCTGAACAATGTCCTCAAAATTAGTAGATATCCCCCAAGTGTGTATGTTGTAGAAAGGGGGTGGGAAGTAGTCGAAGTGAAACATCATGAACAAAGGTAAAGAGGCTAAACCAGCATGATATGTTAGGGGAATTAAAGTTGTTCACTATGATTTTCATTGACTAAGAGAAGTGAGATGAGCATGAGAAGGAAGAAGTGACAATAGAAAGGTAGGATGAACTCATATTATGAAAAGAATTTCTCCCATGCTGTGGTGTTTGGATTTTATCCTTTAGGTGAAGAAGAACCACTGAAGAGGCATGACATGATTTTTTAAAGAAATTATTCTGATATTGAAAGAAAAAAGCAAAGCTGAAAGGGAAACAATAGTTAGGCTAATACAGTAATTCAGAAGAGGGATGACATAAGTCTGAAGCGATGCCATACCAAAGGGAATAAGGAGGATATTTGAGAGATGTTAAAAAAGTATATTATTCATGACACAATTGGTCATTGAATGTGGAAGGCACAAAAGATGACTGAAATTTGGGGTGTGGCTTACTTGGTTATGGTTAGATTCATTCACCAAAACTGGATCTACTGGAGGAAGAAAAAATTTGGAAATGAGTAAAACATATTTTATTTTGGATATGTTGATTCTGAAGTATCTTATGGGGTATTTAGATAAAGAACTCATTTCAGGGGTGTACAAAGAAAAAGGAACCAGAAACTATATTAATGAAAAACAAAGAGGAATAAGAAAACAGAGACAGGGCCACCAATAAAGTAAAAAGAGTTTCATGTAATGTTCAACAATGTTCAGTCCTATAGAGAACGTAACTAAGATAAAGACTGAAATAGTCTTTTTGGTTAATTTGCTTTGAATTGGGCAACTGGATCAACATTACTATTGTAGCTTCCAAAAGTAAACAGCTTTGGAGGCCTCACTGAGGTGGATTTAAGAGTGAACAAGAGAGAACCTCTACGTAATAAAGAAGAATGGCAGCTACCTACATCTTTGTCTCCCCATATCCACCAGAAACAATAAAGAACAACAAGAAGAACAAATAAATTTATACAAAAACATACCCTCAACCTAAGGAAAAGATAGGATATATCCAAACCTCAAATTACAGTTGACCCTTGAGCAACATGGAGGTTAGGGGTATTCCAACCCTCCATACAGTTGAAAATGTAAGAATATAATTTAGAGTCGGCCCTCCATATCTGTGGTTCCTCCATATCTGTGGTTCCACATCTGCAGATTCAATCAACCAAGGATTCAACCAAACTCTACCAAAACAACAATCATAGAAAACTGTAACAAAACAGAGCAAACTGAATTAAAACACTCAAATAGCATTTGGGTATATAACAAGCAGCCTGACTTGAAAACTCAAAAAAATTAAAAAAAAAAAAACCACAAATAGGCAAAAATAACTGGCATAATTGAGAGATGATTAAATTCAAGAAAGAAATGGAAGATAAGGCAAAATCATATCATAAATGAAGATTAAATTACAAGGTGCCCATAGAGAACAGACTAAATGAAAATTTAAGAGGCAAAAGAAGAAATGCAAAATAACAAGCAATATGAGAAAGGAAACAGGGTTAGAAAGAGTGAAATGGTGTACAAAGGAGAAATAACACATGTATAACTGGAGTCTCTGAAGAAGAAAATAAAAACAACGTAACAGAATAAATACTTAAAACTATAATTATAAAAACTTAATCACAAATAAAAAAGATCTGAATTTACATTTTGAAAGGGATCTCAAGGTAACTGGAAAAGTAAACCTACCTAGAATGTCAACTCTGAGACATATCCTGGTAAAACTATTTAGACTTGAAGTTAAAAAAAAAAATCCTCAAGGACTGCAGGCTACATGACCAAATAAACTGTAAAGGCAAGAGAAGTAGACTGGCATCAGTCTTCTCAAAATCATACACACACACACACACACGTATATGGCAAGGCAACAATGGAACAGAATTTTCAGAAAACTGAACAAGTGTGAATCAAGGATTTTATATTCAGCTAAGCCATCCTTCAAGTATCAGTACTATAGAAAAACATCTTTAAACATAAGAACTTAGATAATTGTGTACCCATGAGCCACTAATGAGGAATCTAGTAATGAATGAGCTTCATTCAAGCAAGAGATGACTTGAGAAAACTTCAGCCAATAAACAAATTAAAATGATGCTGAGCATTTATCATATTTAATAGAAGCTTTATGATAAATGAGTAATAGGGATGACAATGCAAAGCCAATATATAAACATGTTATGTTGTGACCAGGTAGAAATAAGATAACTAAAAAAAGGAACATAAAGAAGAAAGTAGAATAAGCTCATTGATTGCTGTACGCTATATAGGCAATAGGTGTGAATTAAGGGTTTTAGAAACCTGATAAATCAGAAAGCAAACATTTAATGACAATGAGGATAAAGTATAAGTAAAATGGTAACCACTAGAACAAAAATTCAAACCTTCCTAAATATCAACAAAGTTTTTAATAAAATAGCAAATAATGCACATTACATGGAGAAATAAACAGAGCAAATGTAATAATTATAAAATTTTGTGAAAGACTTGAGATCAAACATTCAGTCATATTAATAAATATAAATGGGTTTGACACATCTATTAAAGGAAAAGTGCTTCCAATATGGCTCTCAAAGCAAGAACCAACAGTATGACACATATAAGAAACAAAGTAATTTAAGAAGGCTAAAAATAATGGGATGGACAATGGAATGCTAGATAAATGAAAACAATAAGAAAGTAAGGGTACCAGGCAAAGTATAATCCAGGCCAAAAAAGGAAAATTGTGACAAAAGAAAGCTCTCTTTTAATGCTAAGAGCCACAATTCACAATAAAGATAATAGCTATCTTGTGCCAAATAACACTGTAAACAGAAGATGCAGGAAGACAAAGATAGAATTGCACTAATAGTAGAAGGCATTAACAAACAAAACAAAGTACAAGACAAAATAAGTGTACAAAAAAATGACTATGTATATAGAAGACCTAAACAACATAACGTAGACTCTATGACTACAAATCAAACTTGACATGCTGATAGTAGACTGTATACCATCTAAAGTACATATAAACTATTCATAAAAAGTAATCATATATGAGGCCACAAAATTCCATAAAGTAGAAATATTAACAAAAAAATCTGATCACAATGTAGTACTAGAAATTATTAACAAATTCAAAAAGCAAAAATGATCTATTGAAATGAATAAACCTTATTTTAAATAATCCTTGGGTCAAATGAGAAATACGAACTGAAAGTAAAATTTTCTAATAATGAAAACACTTTATATCAGAATCTATGACATGTAGATAAAAGAGTAAGCAGAAAAATATTGATCAATAAAAGAATTAAGAATAAATGAATTAAATTCATAAATTAAGGAAAACCTCAATGAGTTTACTAAGTTTTCAGAATTGTCACTAATACCCCAAATTATGAAAAGAAACAAACTCAGTCATTACCCATATCTTTTCCCTCTTATTTGCCTCCCTTTTTTCATTGAGAAAATATTGGAAAAGGCTGGAGAGAAATGGGCTAACTTATAAAAAAGTGGACAATGGAGATGACTTTTTGAAGTGAATGCTCCAGTGCTAAACACTGAGTTGGGAAATAATTTAAAACCCACATATCTTTCCCAATGGGAATGGAAAGATTTCTACTAGGCAATATGAACTATGATACACAATATTTACTATCTCACAGAGAGACTTACAGAGCTCAGCAATTCTAACAAAACATCTCAATCACACCTCCACTCTCCACCCTTCCCCACAATTCCCTCAGGCTGTGAAAAAGTAGAATAGGAAATATCCAGGCCTCAAACTACAGTGATGACGGGAAAACAAATTGGTTCAAGTTAAAAAGTTTGAAGAAAGCCAAGCAATTTTACTGCTGATAGAATGTACAACACAGACCTCCAAGCATGAACAAGATGAAAAGAAACATTCTGGCAACTCTGTAAACACACCATGGCAAAAAAAAAGAAAAAGGAGTAAAGAATAAATGTATAAATGAATTGAAACAATGCATGCAAACTACAAAGAGCATGACTAGAAGAAAACTCACACAAAAGAAATTTCCGTAAAGTGCTTCTTGAGCAACTTGATGAAAATCTAAATGCAATAAACAAAAGCTCAAAAACAAGATGATTTAAAAATAGAATTAGGAAGACTGCTTAGCTATACAAAATGAGAAACCAAAAAAAAAAACCATTGCTACAGAATCAATAAATAAATTAGGAACAACAGGTACACAGGACAGACAAGGCTAAAAAAAATCAAACTGACTTTATGTCCATTTACTAATGTGACACCAAATGTGAATTTGGATCAACTAAAAGGAATGCAGAGTACTGGAAATTGCAATACTTGAGTATATATAATTTTTTTCCCTCATTAAAAAGTTGCTTTAGGGCTTCCCTGGTGGCGCAGTGGTTGCGCGTCCGCCTGCCCATGCAGGGGAACCGGGTTCGCGCCCCGGTCTGGGAGGATCCCACGTGCCGCGGAGCGGCTGGGCCCGTGAGCCATGGCCGCTGAGCCCGCGCGTCCGGAGCCTGTGCCCCGCAACGGGAGAGGCCACAGCAGAGGAAGGCCCGCATACCACAAAAAAAAAAAAAAAAAAGTTGCTTTAAAATAGAGTTAGGTGTTTAAAGCAAAAATAACAATGTATTGTGTAGATTCTAATAGACACAGAAATAAAATGTAGAAAAACAAAGGGCAAGGTGGGAAAAATGAAAGAAGAAAGTTTTAAGGTTCTTAAAATGTGAAATGGCATATTTTTGGTGGACAAACTCTTAGGGTGGCCTCCATTATGTTCCAATCCTGGTATTCAGAACCTTGTGATTGCATCCCCTTGAGTGTGGGGATCCAGGACCTGCGACATGCCTCTAAACAATAGTAGTATATGGCAACAGATGTATGTGATTTTGCATATTATGTAAGAGTTCAGCTGCCATCTTTCTGGAATCTCCCTCTCTGTTGCTGGTTGTGAGGAAGAAATAGGCCATGCCAGAGAACCACATGTGGTAAGAAATTGCTGATGCCTAGAGGAGCAGAGAGCACCTTCTGGCCAACAGCCATTGAACAACTGAAGTTTTCAGTTCTAGCTGCAAGGAACTGAATGCTGCAAAGAACCATGTAAGTGTGGAAGCGAATCTTTTCTGAGTTCAGTCTCCAGGTGAAAACTCTGTTCTAGCTGACACCTTGGCCTGGTGAGATCCTAAGCAGAGAGGACCCAGTCAAGCTGTGCCTGAACTCCTGACCCACAGAAGCTGAGATATTAAAGATTTGTTGCTTTAAGCTACTAAAGTTGTGGTAATTTGCTATATGGCAATAAAAAATGGATGTTATTGATATAATGTTTACGTTTAAATCTATCATCTTGTTATTTGTTTTCTCTTTATCCCATCTATACTGTTTCCCTGTTCTTCTTTTTCTGCCTTCATTTAGATTTTATTTTATGTTTCATTTTACCCTCTTTGTTGGGTTTTTGCTATAAATCTTTATTTGCTTGATTTTTATCTTAGGATCTGCTTTAGAGTTAATTACATATCTTTATCACAGCCTACATTCAGGTTATGTTATACTGCTTCAAATATAGTACAATATCCTGTACTTTCACTTCTCCCCTTCCCACCCTTGTGCTATTGTCATTTATTTTGCTTTTACATATGTTATAAACCTCATACGGTTTTTGTTTATAGAAGTAAAATATCTTTTAAAGAAATCTAAAGAATAAGAAAAAAATCTTATATATTTATCCATGTAGCTGCTTTCTTTGCATTCCTTGTAATTTTTGACTGGATGCCAGACACTTTGAATTTTATATTGTGACTACTGGATATATTTTTATTCCTATACATACTTTTAAGCTCTGTTCCGAGATGCAGTTACTTGGAAACAGTTTGAGCCTTTTGCCTCTTGCTTTTAAGATGTCTGTCAAGACTAGATCAGTGCTAAGTGCTGGAATAATTATTCTACACTGCAATTACCATCTGTGTACTCTACCCAATTCCTAGTCAATCTTGAAAATTTCCATTCTAGCTATCAAGAAAGGTTCCCTCTAATCATCTCAGGTAGATCAATCTTTTCCTGGCCTTGGGTAGTTTCCTCACATGCATACAATTAGTCACTGTACAGATACTAGAAGGGGACCCTCTGAAGATATCTAGAATTCTCTGTGTAGCAATCTCTTCTCTAGTAACCAGTCCTGTTGTCTTAGTCTCCCCAGACTCATAGTTCTACTTCCTCAACTCAGTTAGTTCAACGGGCTCTGCCTGGATTCTCCCAACTTGTACCACAAGGTGGAAACTCTCACTGCAATAAGATAGGGTAATACAGGGTTTATCTCACTTTCCCTCCATCTCTTAGGGGTCATTATACTTTCTTGCCTGATATCCCATGTCTTAAAAACCATCCTTTCATATATGTTGTCTATTTTTCAGTTGTTTTGGACAGGAAGATAATGTGGTTACTTTGTCTTAGCTGGAAGTGTAAGTCTTGAGTTATTTCTTATGAAAAACAAAGGCTGACTGAGGGTTGAACCAAGAGTGCAAAGGGCAGAGCAAAAAGCCCAATGGAATCATTCTCAAGAAGCAGGACTGGGGAAAAAAAAAAAAAAAAAGAAGCAGGACTGGGGCCCTAATCAAGAAACTGGCAACATATGTTTGACTTAATTTTAGAATTACTAGAGAACAGTGACTAAAATGTGCATCAAGTTTTCCATCTTTTTTCAATGAATGTTTCTACTGCAGTAACTATATACTTCTCTTACTACTGTTATGTTTGCTGTGTGTGTGTGTGTGTGTGTGTGTGTGTGTGTGTGTGTGTAAGGGGTACAGATAATTTGTCTAAATTCACAGGTCTTCGGATTGAAGCACCTGAGTAACCTCATCTCCATCTGGGCCTGATTTAGATGGGATCCTGAATTTTGAGCCTAAGCCTAATGCCCTGCTGGAATGGGACTTTCCTGGGTGGATCTGAATATGTTTTTCACAAAGGAGGAGTATAAGTTTGTGGCCAGTGGGTGGACTGTGGTAGATTAAAGATGACCACAAATTATTTGACACTACTCCCACTGAGAAATAGGGTTATGACCCCTCTTCTTGAATGTAGGTGGGCTCTGTGACAACTTTATCATAAAAAGAACACAGCAAAAGTTAAGCTGTACCAGACTCTAGAAGATGGGCACCTTCCACCTCTTATCTCTTGGAACTGTCTTTTGGAATGCTTGCTCTGGAGGAATCCAGAAGCCATATAGCAGGTCTAATTACCCTGAAATTACCATACGAGAAAAGAGTATTATCAGCCCGTCCCCAGCTGTTCTATTCATTCCACTATAGACACCACACATGTGAGTAAAGGAACCATTTCCATTATTCCAGCTTCAGCATACACTGTATGAAGAACAGAGTATCCAGACATATGACCCCAGTCATCTCCAGACATTGGAGCCATCCCAGCTGAGGCCCCGGACATCTTGAAGCAGAGGCAAATCATCCAGCTGAGCCCTGACCAAACGTCTCACCTATAAAACCATGAGATATAATGAAATGGTTATTATTAAATAACTAGAACAGGAGGAAAATCAGGAGTTCAGTTTATATATGCTTACTGCCGATACAGTTACAGAACAGATGTCAAGTTGGTATTTGGATATGTGATTCTGGAATTCAGTGAAGATGTCCAAAGTGAATAAAAATTTGGAAAACAACCTCCTTGTTCTGTTCTATTTTCCTTTTTCCATAGTACTAATCACCTCTGACATTTTCTAGACAATTTATTTATTGTCTAATGTGTACTATCTGTCTTCTCTGATACAATGTAAACTCCTCAAAGACAGGGATTTTTGTTTTCTTCACTAATGTAACCCCTGCACACAGACCAGTGACTGGCATTTAGAAGACACTCAAATATTTGCTGAGTAAATGAACCAACTTAAAAATAGTATTTAAGATCATTTTATTGAGAAAATTACCTTGGGAGAGAGAGAATACAGTAGTTATGGTTTGAGAATAGGCATTTCAACACTTAGAAGTTGACAAAAGGAGAAACCAGTAAAGGAGATTGAGAGGATGCAGCCAGTAAGGAAAGAGGATAAATAAGAGACAGTGTTCTAGAAGCAAAGTAAAAATAGTGTTTCAAGAAGGGGAAGTGATCAAATACGCCAATGAAGCTGATAGAGTAAGATGAACACTGAGAATAAATTATTTGATTTGGCAATGTGGAAGGAACTGAGGACCTTACCATAAACAAAACTAAAACTAGTAGAATGGTGAGGATGAAGTCTAACTACTGAGAACAGGAAGAAGATGGAAGGAAAGGAAACAGATTTTTTTTTAATGAATTTTGCTCAACTGGAGAAGAGAAATGGCTAGGCGTGGCAGTACGATGCCAGGGCTTGTTGTTGATATATTATAAAAGGTTTTGTATGCTAATTGAAATAATCTTATAGAGAGGAAAAAATCTAATAATTCAGAGGGTAGAGGCATTTGAGTAGGTGAAAAAGGATGAAATCTAGTAGTACATAAATGAGTTGACTAGCTCTAGGTAAGGACAACAAAATAATTTACCTACAGTTATCAAGAGGAGAAGTAGAGTACATGGATACAGATGCAGGTATATTAATTAGATGTGGTAGAAACTCCCTTCTATTTAGTTCTATTTTCTCAGTAAAACAGGAAGCAAGATTCATCAGCTAAGAATGAAGACAGAGGAGGTGTAAATAGTCCTTTAGCACTGTACTTGAATACACTTGGCACATATCTTGCATTAGAACTTATATTGTGCTGCAATTATTTTTGAACATGTCTCTTGCACCACTAAATTATGAAATAATTTAAGGTATAGGAAGTATTTTTTTATTTTTGTACTACCAGTATGCAACAAAATGCCCTGCAAACAAATGTTTGTTAACTCACTGACTGAATAAATGAATGTTAAAGATTCCTCTGAGACTTTGCAGCAAGGTCAAAAGAGTCTGAAAACAGCGATAAATAAAATACTATCAAGTATCAATGTGATAATAACTTAAATCCAATTTGAAAATATTGAGAATCTGAAACCATTAAACTTCCAACTTTTATTAAAATTTTAAAACTGCAGATAGAACATAAACATTTCTCTTTTTTCAAGATAGTAAAGAAATGAGATGTCAATATTAAAAATAACTACATCGAGTTAGGAGTTACTTTAGAGTACATGTCACATTGATTCTAAGTATTCAACATTTCATGACAAAATGTCAAGGTTCCGCTCCAAAATAATCAACATCTTTGAAAAAGGGTTACTACAAAAATATCTTCCATATAAAAAATAAAGTAGGAACACTCTTAGAGACCATGGCCATATTCTATATGTATAGGGTTTTTCTCTTCACACCAAGTGTAAGAATAAAGGAAAATGAAGAACCTTAGATCAAATGGGACAACAGAATGTGTTCCTGAAACTAAAAATACTCACATTACTTAAGATTTTGTAATAATCAATACAACCCCAAAATGATGATTTGGCTAAGATTTTTAACTTTCATACAAACCCCAAACAACTGTAAACTGTAATTTTTGGAACAATTACTTTTAAAATCACCAAAATTCAAAGACACTATTTAAAAATGCAGAAATAAAAACAAATCATGAACATGTTATATACCTTATTTAATTCTTAATTACTTTTGGGACATTCTTTTTTCCTTTAATAAAAAGAACAGTAGTAATATATATGCTATTGGTAGAAAATTAAGAGCGTCTATAAAATGCTGTGAAAAGAAATTTCAATTATTACTAAATATGCCAACTCTTAGTTTAAAAAAATGCAAAAGAAGCTAGTCAGTAGACTTAAACTTGAAGCAGACCTGCTTCCCTCTGAAGCAATGATTTGCTATACTTCCTAGATAATCCTTCAGAAAAGTCTTTCTATATGTTAATATAAATAGTTCAGAATACCAAGACATAGGTACAGAACAGGACATGAACAGGTCACACAACATAACTGGTCTTGCTCCACAGTTACTACAATGAAGTCCACGGGAGCAGGTGGGGAAGGAAACCGACACAATCCAATGATGCAGTTGTCATAAACCCAGATCATGACTCTCTTCCTATTACCTGATGATCAGTTGTTTAGTTAGATGCAATGGAAATAAAACAAAGAAATCTGAAGAGGAAATAAAAAATGAAAGGTATGTATCAACATTTTTT
Organism: Physeter macrocephalus; assembly: GCF_002837175.3. Classification (NCBI taxonomy): domain Eukaryota; kingdom Metazoa; phylum Chordata; class Mammalia; order Artiodactyla; family Physeteridae; genus Physeter; species Physeter macrocephalus. Next base: position 26,187,321 of record NC_041229.1, read on the forward strand.
ACTTTTGGTGAAGTCAAATGGTTTCCACCACTGAGCAAACTGCAGTACTTTCTTCCTCTGATCCTCAAAGCTTTCTCGGATCCCTTTCCTCCAAAGTCTTGGTTCTACATCCAGCATCCCACCAATGATCTCCTTTCAAAGAATGAGAAAAATATAAACACGTGCATGTATAAATACTAAAAACAGGAATGAAACTATTTCTATTTATTTTGTTACTAAATATAACATTAAGTAGTTCTCCGTGAGGATACTCAAATTTTACACAGATATTAGTTTCAAGTTAAAAATAAACCTTCTTTTCATGTAGTTCTAACTATGCAAACCCTGTGATTCTAGGGGTCCTAGCTGCGTCTCCTGTCAAACACTTTGTCTATTTTGTTGCTTGTTAGCACATCTATCAGACAGCAGCAAAGGGGAGGAGAGAACATGAAATTTAACTAATTTGGTCCTTATTAGCTGCTCTGGTAAAAGTCTGAAGAAAAAGTTGATCAACATGTAGCAATTATTAACTTGGTTGTTCAACTACAGTTGAATCTCAGGCTAATGTTCTACTACCCAGTATAGTTAAAAGCCAGTTTCTTCTACTATTAGCTGTAGATCTTTTTTCAGGAAACAAAATCATAATTTAGTACTAATCTAAGCAAACCAAGAATTAAACATTATAAATCACCTTCATTTAAAAAGTCACATTCCCAAGCCCTGAAAGGAATGGATTTCTGACTGTCTGCTTATTATTCTAGATCATTTCCTTCCTGATCCTCTTTCCTGTGCTATCAGCTACAGAAATTAATCAAATTTATGATAGTGAGTATCCATGTAGTACAGAAAGATATGGGGGAGATTTATAATGCTTCAAGGAAGGGAAGTACGGTAATACAGGAAAATCTTGGGCTAAGGGTTGAGTTCTGCATATTCAGTCTAGGTCCGCAGGACTGTGTGGTAAGACCTTGGAGATAATCACTCTAAGAAATAGGTTCTTAATCTTAACAAATATACTAAAGGGACCTACTATGTACAAGCAAGTGCCAAATATTGTAGAGGATACAGAGATAACTAAAATACATTTCTCTGTCTTCAGAAAGCTCATAACAGAATGTAGAGCTGTGGTGGGAGTTATGAAGCAGAATAAGGCAAATGTCAAAGCAGACTACATGGAAACTCAAAAATAAGGAAGATTCTAATTGTTGGATAAATCAGGAAAAGCAAACCTCTTTTCAGTGGGAAAGGGAAATAAAGTGGTTAAGAGAGACATAGTTTAAAAAGAGGACATATTTAGATTTAATGCAAGAGTTTCTTGGCACCAGCCAATCACTAGCAATGTAGTTTAAGAAAGCCTAGCTTATAAATTGATCTAAAACTGTCTATAAAGCATCAAGTTTTGTCTCATGTGTACCATATAAGGACTGATTCTTGTTCTGTTACTGAAGCAGATGTTAATGGAAAGAGACCAACTCTTATTGCTCTCTAAACAACTGCAGGCTGAAGGGAATTTTGGTCTCATAGGCTGTTTCTTGGAAAGTAGATTTTGGGAAAAACGGATCAATGATGTAATGCTAACTAAAGAAGCTTTCCTTTTAACATTAAAACAGTATAATAAAAACCACAGTACATGCATAATATTGGGGGGGGCGATCTCCCAATTAAATTTATTCAAGTTAAAAAATTGACATTTTACTTCATTTTCACTAGAATTAAGTTTTCTTTTTTTGAAAGAAATAAATGCAGAGTCATAAAGCTTTGAGTTATAAAGCTCTATTGAATAACAACAGAATTTTTCAGAGCAATGAAAACAAGTTTCTTTCTAGTTAACTCTGGGAAAAGATATTCTGAAAAATTCTCAGACAAGTTTCTGTAACATATCTCAACAGTTCATAGATGAATGTGATTTTAGGCCTCTAGTTAACCTTTAAGGATAACAGCATAAAATTTTTTTAGTCCAAACCTCTTACATGTCACTATTCTTTGTAGAAAATGATCTTACACAGGACATGAAAATGGGGAGGAAGAACAGGGAACCATGGACAGAGTTCATCTAGGCTCCTCTAATTTAGAGAGAAAGGCCTGAGTTATACTAGATTGAAAGGTCATTTCTAGAGCTGTTATTGCCCAGACTTCTTTTAATTGCTTCAATGGCTACATTAATTTCATTCTAGTTCCTGATACTAACTTACATACTTCCCAGATACTCAGTAGACCTTAAATTTAAGGACTATACCCCTAGAAGGCAATCTGTAGTAACAAAGAATCCACTAGCAAAAAATGAAAGATCTACACTCCAGTATCTGTCCAGAAACTATCTGTGTGAAATGAGTGACACATCCTTCTTGGACTATATCGTTCTTAATTATAAATGAAGATGTGAGATCATTTGTTCTCTAGTTCAACCATGAGCTTATGCACCCCTTGCTTCTGTCACTTATTAGCACATGACCATGGGGAAGTTATATAGCCTCTCTGTAGCTCAGTTTCATCATCTATAAAATGAAAGTATAAAAATATCTACATAACAGAGTTACTGTGAGCATTAAATGAGTGCTCAGAACAGTACCAGGCTCATTGTAAATCCTCAATGAGTGGGTTATCATCATTATCAATTATCATCACTCTCAGCACAAGCCTGGCTGACTCCACAGGAAAACATTATAGTCACCACTAACACTGTCAACAAATGTTTGGTTACAAAGTAATATTCCTGTTATAAATATTCTGGGATATATTTATTAACAGTTTCTGGGTACTCCCTCTAAAACTTGGGTGGAACAGTAATAACCAACTTCACTATATACTGTACCCAAAGTTTTGATTTCCCTTTAAAAGAAAAGTGTTACAAAATTGCTAAACTCTGGTATTTTACTAAATTTGTGAGCATACCTTTCCAAAGTAATGAGGGAATTTGTGTTGATCTTCAATGACATGGGCAAACCCTCCCTGGAGGCCAAAATTCACAGAGAAGTAAGGTAAGCCTCTGGGTACCTAAATAAACAGATAAATCACACATGAATACAGCATGAAATCAGAAAGTTATGCTTAATCTCTCTTCCTAATTAAGCATCCCTCAAGACAAACGTATACACTGAATTTCCAGTTCTATAGGTATTTAAACAATAACCTAACTTCTTAAATAAAACATTTCATTTGGTAGCCTTTCAGCTAGATAGTGCTTTACAATATCCAGCAATTATAATCAGACCAATTATTTTTCTGTCTTTTGGGGAAACAGGAAAGAAAAGGCATTTTAAAAATATATAACAAGCGAGTAATTTTCCTTAGACTATGCAAATAGAGATTAAGGATATGCTTTCTTATATTTTCCTCACAATGCAGAGGTATATCATCCCTGAGATTTTACTACTATTTATTGATCAAAGATAAATTAAACATGAACAATCATAGTTTTTTATTAACTGGTGAGGTGGGTATAGAAATTTTTAGTTTACCAACCTTGTTTCAAAGTATTTCCACAATTAACTATTATCTTTCCCTCTTTTTCCCTCCCTCTTTCTATACACACTCACGCGCAGACACACACACACAAACACACACACGTGTGCATGCATGAAGTATTTTAAACTCTATCTTGATTGGAAAAGGCCATAATTTCTAGCTTTAAAAGTTAAGTAGATCTAGTGTCCTTGCAAGTTTTTCCTCCAAGGCCTTATTCTGTCACTAGAAAGTATTCAAACTGGTCAATTTAAAGTAATATCTCTCCCCTCTAATCCCCTTATGCAGTCAGCATTCACTAATTTTGGCAGTGAATTACATATTTCTACTTAATCATATATATTTTGTATTGTGTCCTCAGGAAGGCATGACTTGGAAAGAGATAGTATGGTATGATGGAAGAAGAGTGGTCATCTTGAAATAGTATAAAGCAATTAAAATTGGGGCTTATAAAGAGTTGTTCAGGTTGTAGGAAAAGCATAATTAAAAAATAATCAGTTTACAAAATAGTACAATACGTAAAATGCAGAGAAATTGGTTACTACTTTGTGCTTTTTAAAAATATTTTCACATTTTAAAATAAAATGTGAAAACATGTATGACATAGACAATTAATAAAAAAATAAAGAGACAGACAAGGCTCTAATCACAGCTCTGATACTTATAACTATGTAACTTCAGGCAAGTTATTTAACATCTGTGAGTCTCATGAGAAATATGAAGAGCTCAGAAGTTTGCTGTGAAGATCAAACAGAAAAATGCATATACAGAAAAATGCATATAAATGCTTGGCACAGAGAATATTATTCAAATATGACTTTCATTTCCATCTATTAATAGCGCTTTGTGCAAATCTGGTAGTTAATGAAAAAGGAATGGAAGGCTCCATTAAAATATATATATATATTTTTAACATCTTTATTGGAGTATAATTGCTTTACAACGGTGTGTTAGTTTCTGCTTTATAACAAAATGAATAAGCTATACGTAGTTACATATATCCCCGTATCTCTTCCCTCGTGCATCTCCCTCTCTCCCACCCTCCCTACCCCACCCCTCTAGGTGGTCACAAAGCACTGAGCTGCTCTCCCTGTGTTATGCAGCTGCTTCCCACTAGCTATCAGTTTTACATTTGGTAGTGTATATATGTTCATGCCACTCTCTCACTTTGTCCCAGTTTACCCTTCCCTCTCCCCGTGTCCTCAAGTCCATTCTCTAGTAGGTCTGTGTCTTTATTCACATCCTGCACCTAGGTTCTTCATTATCATTTTTTTTTAGTTCCACACATGTGTGTTAGCATATGGTACTTGTTTTTCTCTTTCTGACTTTCTTAACTCTGTATGACAGACTCTAGATCCATCCACCTCACTACAAATAACTCAATTTCGTTTCCTTTTATGGCAGAGTAATATTCCATTGTATATATGTGCCACATCTTCTTTATCCATTCATCAGTCGATGGACACTTAGGTTGCTTCTGTGTCCTGGTTACTGTAAACAGAGCTGCAATGAACATTGTCGTACACGACTCTTTTTGAATTATGGTTTTCTCAGGGTATATACCAAGAAGTGGGGTTGCTGGGTCGTATGGTAGTTCTATTTTTAGTTTTTTAAGGAACCACCATACTGTTCTCCATAGTGGCTGTATAAATTTCCATTCCCACCAACAGTGCAAGAGGGTTCCCTTTACTCCACACCCTCTCCAGCATTTACTGTTTGTAGATTTTTGGATGATGGCCATTCTGACCAGTGTGAGGTGATACCTCATTGTAGTTTTGATTTGCATTTCTCTAATGATTAGTGATGTTGAGCATTCTTTCATGTGTTTGTTGGCAACCCGTATATCTTCTTTGGAGAAATGTCTATTTAGGTCTTCTGCCCATTTTTGGACTGGGTTGCTTGTTTTTTTGATATTGAGCTGCATGAGCTGCTTGTAAACTTTGGAGATTAATCCTTTGTCAGTTGTTTCATTTGCAAACATTTTCTCCCATTCTGAGAGCTGTCTTTTCATCTTATGGTTTCCTTTGCTGTGAAAAAGTTTTTAGTTGCATTAAGTCCCATTTGTTTATTTTTGTTTTTATTTGCATTTCTTTAGATGGGTCAAAAAGGATCTTGCTGTGATTTATATCATAGACTGTTCTGCCTATGTTTTCCTCTAAGAGTTTTATAGTGTCTGGCCTTACATTTAGGTCTTTAATCCATTTTGAGTTTATTTTTGTGTACGGTGTTAGGGAGTGTTCTAATTTCATTCTTTTACATGTA